>NC_045628.1:41578106-41881136 GCF_009829155.1 Mustela erminea | reverse complement strand
TAGAATTTGTCATATATCACCGTGGACATTCCCTAGTGATCTTTTATAATCTTGGCTCTTCTCATTTTAAATTGTTATATAAGTCAAGTTTATGTCAGTCTATAGAAATTCTTATAAGTTAGAAATTTATGAGTAATTCTTATGGGGAGCAGAATAAGCCATAGCTATATAATAGGTATCCTGTCATTTAAGATTAATAATCAGCAAAAACTGAACTGAATAATATTCACTTTATCACTATGAAATATGGTATATAATATTCTTATGATAATCAAGTGAAGACTTTTCAGTATTAAAAAGTTTAAATAGAAAATTGAGAAAAGCATATAATGAGTACTTAGGTCTTTCAAATTTTTTCTTTTTCTTTAAATTAATGAGTTTTTATACCTTCTGTATACTAATTTAGCACATAATTGATTTTTACTGGGCTTTTAGCCAAACATAAGCTTTAAAAAAATGCTATAATTCAAAAGTTAATGTTCTATTTTTTAACAGTGTGGATTTTATCAAAATTAAAGCTTTGAATCATCTTTCATTGTAAAAGCTGACAAGAAAATATTAAAATCTTTTTCTGTATTCTATTTTTCATGAGAAGATTTTCATTTATATGGAGTGAACAAAATATTTAACAGACCAGACTATGAGGAATGCCACATAAAAAAAGCAAGTCGTATCGAGGTGGTATCAGGAGGCCTAAAAGGTACGTAGCTTTATAAAAGGGTAGGGGGAGAGTAAACTTGAAGTTAGCACTTTAACAACAAACAGGATTCATAATGGAAATTCAAATTTCCAAATTCCAAATGAATTTCCAAGTTCATAATTTGGAAATATAAATCCCCAAGACTTGAAGATTTTGAATACCTCCTTAAATAATAAGAACCTTGTAACGTATACCTGAAAATATTGAAGGTATTTGTAGGTGAGATATCTGATAACCTATATATTTAATGTAAGAACAGAACAAAGCATTAACAAAAGAAGACTAGGAAAAAATGTCTAACTTAAAGCTTTTGAAAAATAAAACAGTATTATTTCATTTTATTCATTTGTAATCAAATTCAATGGTGAGAATTTCTGTGTTATAATCATAGGCTTTGTGAAGAAGGAATTAGCCTAAAGTTTTAATTTGAAGATAAAATTACAGGTAGCAATCATTCAAATTTGTATTGACTTCGAGAAGGGCTTTGATTACATCACCAGAAAATTCTGAAGAATTAGGAAGATAAGAATATTAGGCAAATTCTTATCTTAGTAACCCCCAACTGATTGGAAGATAATGTTAAACAGATGGTGATGACAGATCTGGAATTAGCCTGAATCAGTGATATTCCCCAGAGGTCAGACCTGGTTTCATTTTTTAAAAATATCTTTTTGATGACCTGGTTGAAATAGTTTGGAGCAGTGGATTTTTACATTAAAAAAATATTCTTGTGATCATTTGTGTATGTGTGTATTTGTGTGTGTGTGTGTTAAGCAAATATAGTTTAAAAGCCTAGATTTACATAATCCAAATATTCTTACAAATATCTTTTGAAAATTATGCTCATTATTCTACTAATAGTTATACATAGAAAAGTAAACTCCTCTCAAATGTTGAAATAGCACAATAAAAATATAGTTAACAAGGAACTTCTAAATCCATACCTTTATAATTTGGTTTAAATAAGTAATTTTAGTTTGTACTGAATCATGACTTTTAAGTTACTTGACCAAAAATTAGGAAAAGCCTTAGGCAATGTAGTGAATATTACATTTTTATCACTCAACATCCTGATACCCTGGAGATTTACTAGTTGTAATGAGTTCATAAAGTCAACCAAAAGATGTTCTTTCCTTCAAATGATTAAATTCTGTACACTCTAAATATACTTTTTTCTGCACCTTATAATTATTTGTATGACAAGTTTTGATGACTATTTCTAAAGTAAGCCTAGTGCTTCAAAACCTACTTTAAATTAAATGCCACAAAACATTCACAGATGAATAAAACAAAAAAAAACAAAATAAACAACTCAGTGGCTAATGTCCTACAGTTGCCTAAAAAGAGAGAAGTTTCGTAAAATGATGATTTAATGTGCTATTTACCTAATCATTGCTGCAAAAAAATTTGTATTATACCTAAGTATAATTTTTAGTCTTTGTCCCCAATTGAATATAAAGGAAACAGCTTTGATAAAACTGGTTGGTCATACCTGCAATTTAAAGCGTTGAAACAAATCAATGGAATTAGAATCCTGGCACAATCAAGGTTTTAAGCAAGGGTGACACACACAGCAAAACAACAGATAATAGCTTATTCCTTTGTTGGCAGATGCATTCTAAAACATTTTGAATGAGACTAGTTTCCCCAGTGGTATAATGATAATGTGTGAATAAGTAGTCGTTGCTACTTTATCATAATCTTCTTTCTACATGTATACACAAATAAACTAAACAAAGAAAATTTCCATTCAATATAGTCAGAAAGCAAAATGTCTTCGAACCTTGAGATTGTCCTTGTGAAATGATTGCCTCTGGAAAGAAAAGCAAAGAAAGCAAACACACAGTACCCATTAAAACATTTTGGACTGAATTGAATTGTCTATTGCACACTCAATAAATCTTTTATAAGTTTATGTCTTTTGGTTTCAAACACTTTAATTTACTGTAAAAAGTAATAGGGTTCCTGTCATCAATATATGATTTGTAATGCCCTAATAACGGGTATGATGTCTTATATCCAACTTTTGTGGATAGAATCTAAAGTTTAATGTGCTCTTACAATCTCAATAGTATGGTGAAAGCTGTATATTTTCGTACATGAAATAATAAATATTACATGTGTAATATTTATTGTTTGGATCCCTTTAATATTTTTTCTGAAATAAGTAAATGTCTTATTGTGGGACATCTTTGAAAAATGTCAATATTCCTACTATTTAATGTATGTTCAGAACCACTTTAATAAAGTTTGGGTACAACAGAGACCCATCTCTTTCCTTAAAACATTGCAGTATTAATAATGAATTTCCTATGGTGAACAAAAATACCAGTAACAATAAATGAGATAAAACCTGGAAATTTTCTCATGTGCACATTCAAATTGTTTTATTTTGTTTGTTCAAATTAATGTAGGAACATAGGGATGTAATCTTTAATTGCTAAATAAATGAGTTTCCTGGAAAAATGCTTTGGTCAAAGGGAAAAAGGACATTTTTTTGAGTCATTGTTTTTCTTGTCAGATGCTTTATAATTTATTATTACTACCACTGGTGAGTTTGGGATGTGATACATATTTAAAAGACTTTTCAGACTTTAAACACTACCAATATCATTATATTCATTAATACACTCCAAATGAGCCAAACTCTTCAAAACCTAAATTTAAATTCAAAATCTAAATGGGTCCCGCAGGTTGGACAGACTTTCTATAGATACCTGAAGTACCCTTATTTTTTTAGGAAAATATTTTAAAATATCCTAGAAATAAGATCTTAAATAAGAAATATCTTAAAATATCTTAGTAAATATCTATGCTGTGCTTATGTTATACTGCATGTCTTATTAAGTATATTAGAAATAAAAAAGGGCTCTTGGATGTCTCAGTTGGTTAAGTGCCTGCCTGCAGCTCAGGTCATGATCTCAGGGTCCTGAGATCTAGCTCCACACCTGCTCCCAGCTTAGTGGGGAGTCTGCTTCTCCTTCTCCCTCTGCTACTCCCTCACTCCCTCTCCCTCTGTCCCTTATGCTCTCTCTCTCTCTCTCTGAAATAAATAAATAAAATCTTAAAAAGAAGAAAAAAAGGTAAGTGAGAAGAGTAAGTCTCTATTCAGATTGTTTATTGTGGCTTTATAATAAAACAGGCAATGTAAATTCTTTAAATTTGTTCTTTAAAAAGTTGTTTTGAAAGTTCTTTAGGTTATTCTAAGTCCTATGCATTTTCACATGAATCAGACTGTCAATTTTTACAAAACACTCTGCTAAGAAAATGACTAGGATTGTATGAAATCTATGGATAAACAGGAGTGACAACTGGCATCTTAAAAATATTGAGCCTCATGATTCTTGAGCATGAATTATCCCTTCATTTATCAGTCTTTTTTATTTTTATAATTGTTTTAATTTTTCAGTGTGCTTTTATTTGTCATATTTATCCCTAGGAATTTAAGTGGCATGCTATCGTGAATGGTATTGTTTTCAGTTTCTAGATATTCATTGTTAATTCATAGAAATTCAACTGATTATATATATTGATTTGGTATGCTAAAAATCATTTAACTCACTTATTAGTGCTTGTATATATTTTAAGATTCCTAAGAATTTCCATATAGATTATAATGTACTCTGCAAGTAGACAGTTTATTATCAGGGTTCTTCTTGTGCTTGCTTACTGCACTAACTAGAACGCGCAATATAATATGGAATGGAAATTCTCAATTGTTATCCTGTTTTATTTTTCATCTTAAAGTAAAGTATTTATTTTTTCACGATTAAGTACAATTTTAACCATAGGCTTTTCATAGACATTATTTACCAATTGCAGAGGTTCCAACTTTACTGAGTTTCAAAATCAAGAATAGATGTTAAATTTTTCAAAAGCACTTTTTTTTTTTGACAACTATTGAAGTAATTGTATTTTTTTCCCTTTAGCCAGTTATGGGGGAATTAATTTTTTTTTAATGTTAAACCTACTATGCTTCCTTATGGTTAATTCCATATGTTCATGTTTGAATATTCTTGTTAATTTATTATTGTATCTCTGTGGCTAAAATTTTGTTAGCAATTTGTGCAGATATATTCATAGGTATTTTTGGTCTATAGGTTTATTTTTTAGAATATATTTGGTTGTGGTATCATAGGGATTTTGAACTCAGAATGGATTGGGATAGTCTCTTCAATTTTCTGGAGCAGTTTGTGCAGACTTAGTATTCTTTTTTCCTTAATATTTTGTAAATTTGACTCAAAGTCAAATCTTGAGTTTTCCTTGTGGGAAGATTTTAAATTACAAATGAAATTTTAATTAGATGTAAGAATATTAAGATTATCTATTTCTTTTTGAGTTAACTTGATAATTTACTCTTAAATAATTTGTCCATTTGATTGTATTTATTGAAGTTAGGCTAACATAATTCATGATATTCCCTTATCCATTTGAAAATAGACAAAAGTCATAAATAAACATGGCACTAAAAAGAATATAGGCAACAAACACATGAAACCATATTCAACCACTAGGAAAATGCAAATTAAAACCACAATGAGATATTGCTGCACAGCTATAAAAATGGTTAAATTAAATATATATTGACAATATTAAATGTTGGAGAAGATGCAAAGAAACTGGGTCACTCATACATTTCTGAATAGCAGTTTGGTAGTTACTAAAAAAAGAAAAAAGACGGGGCACCTGGGTGGCTCAGTGGGTGAAAGCCTCTGCCTTCGGCTCAGGTCATGATCCCAGGGTCCTGGGATCAAGCCCCACATCGGGCTTTCTGCTCAGCAGGGAGCCTGCTTCCTCCTCTCTCTCTGCCTGCTTCTCTGCCTGCTTGTGATCTCCATCTGTCAAATAAATAAATAAAATCTTTTTAAAAAAAAAAAAGAAAAAAGAAAAAGCTAAATATGAAACTGCCATATAATCTGACCTAGTAATTGCACTTCAGGGCATTTGTCTTGAAGAAATGAAGATTTCTGTTTTGTTCATTCAAAAATGGATAATGCACTTGTGTGTAGCAACTTTATTTGTAACAGCCCCAAAGTGGGACAATTCAAATATTATTCAGCAGGTAAATTGTGAACAAACAGGAATACTATTCAGCAGTATCAAAAAATGAACTACCAAAACATATAGCAACCTGTTTGAATATCCCAAGAATTATGCTTTATGAAAAAATTCAACCAGCAATGACTATATACTGTATGATTCCATCACTCTTGAAGTAACAAAATCAGAGAAATGAGAAACAGATTAGTAGTCACCAGTAATTTTTTTTTTTTTTAAGATTTAGTATTTACTTTAAAGAGAGAGAATGAGCAAGAGCAGGGGAAGACACAGAAGGAGAGAGAATCCTTAGGCAGACTCCCCAGTGAGAGTAGAGCCCTATGCAGGAACTTCAGGGCCCTGAGATTATGACCTGAGCCAAAATCAAGAATCCATTGCTCAACCAATTGGGCCACCCAGGCACCAAAGGAGTTGCTAGTGATTAAAGGTGGGATAGGATAGGATGGATATGGGTATGAAAGGGCAACTTGTGAGGTCTTCATGGTGATGGAAATAATTTATATCTTGACTGTATCAATATCCTGGATATAACATTTATTTATTTATTTATTTTTAGATTTTATTTATTTATTTGACAGACAAAGATCACAAGTAGGCAGAGAGGCAGGCAGAGAGAGGGGAGGAAGCAGGCTTCCTGCTGAGCAGAGAGCCTGATGTGGAGCTCAATTCCAAGACCCTGGGATCATGACCTGAGCTGAAAGCAGAGGCTTTAACCCACTGAGCCACACAGGCTCCCCAACATTTAAATATAATTTTGTGATATGGGAAAAATTGGGAAAAACAGTGTAGTGTACATGAGATCATTCTGTATGCTTTCTTAAAACTGCTTATAAATCTATAATTATCTCAATAAAAAGGAAAAAATAGTCACATGTCAATAGTAGCTACTGCTTTGGGAAGCACAATTCTGTATCATAACTATTATGTTCTATGCATATAACTTCCCTTCTATTTGGTAATGACTTTAAACTTAGGTTTTCTGAAATGCATATACTTAACCGAAGTATTGAGCATTTGGCTGATAGTATAATCAATAGCAAAAAGATGTTAATTTGGTGAAATTTTTTTTTTTACATTTTATATTGCCTCTTTCACCTAAATTAGATTAAGGCCCAAGTGCTGAAATAGGAATTGTCGCCTTTCATTCTGTAGTCCCAGCATAGCGGTGATCTTTTTATAAGTTTAACTTTAGAAATCTTCAGAGCACAGTAAAGTTCTGTGCATTGAACTTAACTGGCCTACTGAGTAAGATTCTATCCTATAAATTGACCCATTAGCACAAGTCCTGAGAGGACTGACCTGCTGCTCCCACCAGCAAATATGCTTCAGTCTAACTGTCACAGTACCCACGGAGTACATATGTGTGATTGTTATTAAAGCAGAGAGAGGCTAAATGCTAAGGGTTTTTGAAAAAGTGGATAGAACAGAAGGAGAAACTCTAGGGATAGTCTTTGCATAGGATACAGTTCTCTGTCAGTGAGCAGGACGGAAAAGCCACTGGGGATGTTGGATTTAAAAATCAAATTCTGTTTGGAGGACAGTCTATAGATAAGAAAGAACACCACTCTTAAAAGATTGTAGAAATACATAAAATGCCAAGGTGAAACTTCAGGGCAGGGCCAAATTTGGAAGTCAAATTTGATAGCCAGAGCATAAAAAAGAGTTAAGGTTAAATTCATAGGATAAAGTTAATTATCCAAATCCCAACTCTTTTTTCTTTCCATAAATGTGAATTGAAAGGGCCTATGGATATCCTGTCTCAGGTTATAATACTCCTACTCAGGTTAAGATTACCTTTAGGAAAATATTTTTAATGTCCTTAATGCCGGTTTAAATTAAAATGCAGATTCCTGGGCTTATCATAAAATATTACCATTAAGTATGTCTGGTGTATTTAACTCAGGTATCTACATGCTGGTTGACGGTACATATAATAACAATGCAGGCAATTGGACCAGACTTAGAAAGGAATATTGCTTTACACCTGAGGAAGAACTAATCTTCCAGGAGAGATAGAATGTCTCTACCTGTTAAGAAGACAAGGTAATACAGAGATGGATCTGGCAATATTCACCAAAAATACCTTTTGATAACTAGTTATGCATCTACCAAGAGATACATTTCTTTTGCGTCCAAGACTTGTGGCTTCATACTAATTTGCATGGCTAACTTAAATTAATAGTATTAATTATCCATAGAGCATACCTTAATTTGCCTTTCTCTGAACTCATTTTTCTTGTGTCTCAAAATAAGATATTGGGAAGCAGGGAGCACATGATTTTGAATAATAGGCTGTTGAACCTTGTGAAGAGCGATTTATGATAATGAGTCACCTTTTTGATTCTTGGAACTAGGAGAAACTAGGTTGCTTCTCCAAGGTGCACTGATCATAACCTTTGTAGAATTCACACCAACTAGGTTAAATGAGTGGAGTATGTAAATTATGGCAGTATATATGTTGTCATTTTGCCTTGCTAACCTTCACTAAATCTGAAGTCATGGCTCTCATTAATTCTTCATTTTCTCAAGTTAATTAACTAGCATGTGGTTCAGTATCCTCATTTTTAAAAATGAAATAATAGTACCTTATTAATGTAAGGTGTTGTGGTGGTTGATTACTTTTTCATGAAACTCTGCAAGATTAGTGAAAGGAATAGTGCCAAATTTAAATCATGTTAACACTGTAGTTTAACATTTTAATTACATTTGTAAAATTTACAATTAAATGGTAACTAGAACAGAGGATAAATTCATATCAACATATTACCCTATTAGTGTAAATTATGTCTCTATTACCTGGTAACTCAGGCAAATTCTACTTGCCACTCAAAGCACTGCTTTTACAAATATAAATTAAAAATTCTCTATTCCATTATTATAACCCACACCCAAACTCTTTTGGGTATTGTAATGTTTGAGATAATATGAAATGTTTTTGAAGGGATACAAATTGAAAAATATGTATCTGTGGCCACAAGGAAGGTTTGAGCAGGGTCATTTATATTTATGTATGAATAATTTCCCTTAGGGGGAGAATTTGAAGTTTATTTATTTTTTATTTATTTAAAAATATCATGAGTAAATAACTGTTTTCCTGGTTACATGCAAGTAGGAAAATATTTTTATAACTAGCATATTATAATGGATTTAACTTTTCTGCTTCTGTAGATTTATTGATGTTATGATAATTTCCACACATTAAACTCTTTCTGTATTTGCATCTAATATTCTCTGCTTTTTAACTATTAATAAATTCCCAAGATCCTCTTCTAGATCTTTTCACAATCTGTACTCTTCCTGGAAGTTTCACCTACTTCCAACCTAACACTATTATTTCTTATACTTATTTTGCCATGTCAGATCCCCATCAGGAGTTCCACTTTTGGGAGCCCTACCTACCAAACTACCTATGGGATAATATACCTGAGATGCCCATAAACAAGTAAGAAACACAATGAACAACATAGAAGAAACTATCTTCTGTTACTAAAATATTCCCTAACCTAGTGTATGTCATGACCATCAGCCTAGATGGTCAAGTCATAATATAAGCATCATCTTACCCTTTTCTTCCTGCACTCCTATATTCTACCAAAAAGTTATTTTAATTCAAATTCTCAAGTTGTTCTCCAGCCACTCCACCTCTTTCCACCTCTACCTCCACAATCGTAGTTGAAGACATTGCTTTCTCTCAGATTACCAGTCCATCTTTTCCACACTTGCACTTCTCCAGTTTACTTTTCAATTGCAGCAGGAATGATATTCCTAAAGCAAATTCTGATTGTGTCATTTTCTTAGTTAAAACATGTCAGTTCCTTCTCACTGATTGCACTGGATAAAGTCCATATTTTTTATCAGGACTAAAATTATTTTCATGATATGGCCTCAATTTCATTTCTGATATCCTCTGTCACTTGTCTCTTTCTATTCTAATTCCAGAATATTGAATGATCAATTTTCTGAATAGGTAATATTTTTTTTCCTCTTGCAATCCATATTCAACTACATCACACCTAAAGCTGTTCTTGTTAAGAACTTCAATGCCTCACAGGCAGACAAAGCTAACTGTCACTTTTATTTTCTTTTTGGCTCGTTGTCTATTTCCCTTTCAATATATGTATCCTCACAGCAAATATCATCCTCAATGGGAAAAAGCTTGCAGCCTTCCTGCTGAGATCAGGAACATGACAAAGATGCCCACTCTCACCACTCTTGTTCAACATAGTATTAGAAGTCCTAACAACAGCAATCAGACAACAAAGAGAAATAAAAGGTATCCAAATTGGCAATGAAGAAGTCAAACTCTCTCTCTTCACAGATGACATGATTCTTTATATGGAAAACCCAAAAGACTCCGCCCCCAAACTACTAGAACTCATACAGCAATTCGGTAACGTGGCAGGATACAAAGTCAATGTACAGAAATCAGTGGCTTTCTTATACACTAACAATGAAAATACAGAAAGGGAAATTAGAGAATCGATTCCATTTACTATAGCACCAAGAACCATATGATACCTGGGAATAAACCTAACCAAAGGAGGAAAGGATCTGTACTCAAGGAACTACAGAACACTCATGAAAGAAATTGAAGAAGACACGAAAAGATGGAAGACCATTCCATGCTCTTGGATTGGAAGAATAAATATTGTTAAAATGTCTATACTGCCTAGAACAATCTATACTTTTAATGCCATTCCGATTAAAATTCCACTGGTATTTTTCAAAGAGCTGGAGCAAATAATCCTAAAATTTATATGGAATCAGAAGAGACCCTGAAATGCTAAGGAAATGTTGAAAAACAAAAATAAAACTGGCGGCATCAGGCTACCTGATTTCAAGCTTTACTACAAAGCTGTGATCACCAAGACAGCATGGTTCTGGCATAAAAACAGACACATAGACCAGTGGAACAGAGTAGAGAGCCCAGATATGGACCCTCAACTCTATGGTCAAATAATCTTCGATAAAACAGAAAAAAATATACAGTGGAAAAAAGACAGTCTCTTCAATAAATGGTGCTGGGAAAACTGGACAGCTATATGTAGAAGACCATTCTTTTACACTGTACACAAAGATAAACTCGAAATGGATAAAAGAACTCAACATGAGACAGGAATCCATCAGAATCCATAGGCAGTAACCTCTTCGATATCAGCCACAGCAACTTCTTTCAATATATGTCTCCAAAGGCAAAGGAAACAAAAGCAAAAATGAACTTTTGGGACTTCATCAAAATCAAAAGCTTCTGCACAGCAAAGGAAACAGTCAACAAAACAAAGAGGCAACCCACAGAATGGGAGAAAATATTTGCAAATGATAGTACAGACAAAAGGTTGATATCCAGGATCTATAAAGAACTCCTCAAACTCAACACACAGAAAACAGATAATTGTATCAAAAAATGGGCAGAAGATATGAACAGACACTTCTCCAATGAAGACATACAAATGGCTATCACATGAAAAAATATTCATCATCACTAGCCATCAGGAGATTCAAATTAAAACCACATTGTGATACCACCTTACACCAGTTAGAATGGTCAAAATTAGCAAGACAGGAAACAACATGCGTCAGAAAGGATGTGGAGAAAGGGGAACCCTCTTACACTGTTGGTGGGAATGCATGCTGGTGCAGCCACTTTGGAGAACAGTGTGGAGATTCCTCAAGAAATTAAAAATAGAGCTTCCCTATGACCCTGAAATTGCACTACTGGGTATTTACCCCAAAGATACAGATACGGTGAAAAGAAGGGCCATCTGTACTCCAATATTTATAGCATCAATGGCCACGGTCGCCAAACTGGAAAGAACCAAGATGCCCTTCAACGGACAAATGGATAAGGAAGATGTGGTCCATATACACTATGGAGTATTATGCCTCTATCAGAAAGGATGAATACCCAACTTTTGTAGCAACATGGATGGGACTGGAAGAGATTATGCTGAGTGAAATAAGTCAAGCAGAGAGAATCAATTATCATATGGTTTCACTTATTTGTGGAGCATAACAAATAGCATGCAGGACAAGGGGAGATGGAGGGAGAAGGGAGTTGAGGGAAATTGGAAGGGGAGGTGAACCATGAGAGACTATGGACTCTGAAAAACAACCTGAGGGTCTTGAAGGGGTGTGGGGTGGGAGGTTGGGGGAACAAGATAGTGGATATTAGGGAGGGCATATATTGCATAGAGCGCTGGGTGTGGTGCAAAAACAATGAATACTATTAAGCTGAAAAGGGAAAATAAAAAAGATATGTATCTACCCTCTCTTTCTCAAAAAAATAATTTTGTTCTTGGCTTTTATATTCTACTTGATTTCCTATGATTTCCCTGGCCGCTTTTTTCTTAGTTTTCCTCATTGGTTGTATCTCCTTTGTATTATCTCTAAGTGGTAGTGGGGAGAGATTAGTCCAAAGTCCCATTTTTACATTCTACACATTCTGACCAGATAATATCATTTTGTTCCACTTCTTAAAATGCTGTCTATTTGCTGGTGACTCAAAAAAATTGTAACTCTGGCTTTCTACTGAACTCCATACTGAAGTACCTGATTGCCTGTAGAGTCTCTGTTAAATATATTATTTATCTCCCAAACCAATTCTTTCCCAAATTTGTCCATCGGCTTAATGGTGCTGCCCTTCAGTTATTCAATACAGAATTTCAGAATTAATACTTAATTCCTATTTTTTTAGAACTTTCATTTAAGATATGTTAGCAACTCCTTGAACTCTGCATATACAGAATCTTCCCTGAGCCCAGGTCCCAGAACACTGACTCTTTCAGTACCCATACAGTTTATTACAATTTTCCTGTTAACAGATAAGCTCTTTGATAACAAAGTCCATGTCTATCTCTTTTACAATTATTCTTGAAGAGTCACCTTTCAAACATTACAAACATAAAAACATGGTTCTTAGATAAATGTTATAGTAATGTGTAGTTATCTTGTTTCCCTTTTACTCTACCTGGACTAGAGCTTATTTCCTTTTATATGCAGAATTTCTTGGATAAGAAATTAAAGAACTAGAACAACAACAACAACAAAAATCCTAAAATTTGTATGGAAGAACAAAAAGAATTCCAAAGAACCACAGCAATCTTGAGAAAGAGAAACAAAAACTCTAGATTTCAGGATAGACTATGAAACTATAGTAATCAAGTACTGGTGCAAAGACAGGTACAGAGACCAATGGGATAGATTGAGAGCCCAGGAGTAAATCCATGCATATGTTGCCAACTAACCTATGACAAAGGAGGCAAAAATATACAAGGGAAGAGAAGATAGTTTATTTAATAAATGGTGTCAGGAAAACTGATCAGCTATATGCAAAAGAATAAAACTTAACACCATACACAAAAGTGAACTCAAAATGGATTAAAGAAGTAAATGTAAGACCTGAAACCATAAAACTGCTAAACGAAAATACAGGCAGTAATCTCTTGGACATCAATCTTAGATCTCTTAATTTCTGTATCTGTCTCCTTAGGGAAGGGAAACAAAAGCAAAAGTAAATAATTAAGACTATATCAAACTAAAACACACACACACAGACACACACACACACACACACACACACACACACAGCAAAAGAAACTATCAAGAAGACAAAAAGGCAACCCATTGGATGAGAAAATATCTGCAAATGGCATATTCAATAAGGGATTAATATTCAAAATACATAAAGAGCTCATACAGCTCACCACCAAAACCACAAATAACTTAAAGTTGGGCAGGAGACATAAATACACATTTTTCCAAAGAAGACAATACAGATGACCAATAGACATATGTAAAGAAGCCCAACATCACTAATCAATTTATGATTGCAAATTAAAACCACAATGAAAAAAATCACCTCACACCAGTCAACATGAGCAGAATCTAAAAGACAAGCTATAAAAATTTTGGTGAAGATGTTGAGAAAAAGGAACCCTTGTGCTGGTGATAGAAATGTAGATTAGTGCAGCCACTCTGGGAAAGTATGGAGTTTCCTTATACCGTACAATCCAGAATTCCTACTTCTGGGTATTTACTGAAGAAAATGAAAAGATTAATTCAAAAATATATGTGTACCCCTATGTTTATTGCAGCATTATTTGCAGTAGCTAAGATATGGAAGCAACTTAAGTGCTTCCATAAAATTAATGAATAATGAATGAATAAAGAATATGTGGTATGTATACAAGATGGGATATTATTATTTAGCCATAAAAAAGAATGAAATCTTGTCATTTATGAGAATATGAACAGACCTAGAGAGTACTATGTTAAATGAGAAAAGTCAAACAAGGGAAGACAAATTCCATATGGTATCAGTTATATATGGAATCCAGAAAAACCAAACAAACAAACAAACTAAAAATGAGAGAAACAGTGGTGCCTGGGTGGCTCAGTGGATTAATGCCTCTGCCTTCGGCTCAGGTCATGATCTCAGGTCCTGGGATCGAGCCCCATGTCAGGCTTTCTGCTCAGCAGGGAGCCTACTTTCCTTCCTCTCTCTCTGCCTGCCTCTCTGCCTACTTGTGATCTCTGTCTGTCAAATAAATAAATAAAATCTTTTTTATAAAAATGAGAGAAACAGATTCATAAATACAGAGAACAAACTGGTCGTTGTCAAAGGAAAGGGGATGGAGGAATGGGTGAAATGAATGAGGGCATTAAGAAGTACAATCTTCTAGTCATAAAATAAATAAGTCACCAGGATGAAAGTACATAATAGGTTATATAAACAATAATATTGTAATATACTTATTATGGCAAACACTTTATAATGTATATAATTGTTGAGTCACTATGTTTTACACCTGAAACTAATTTCATATAAGTCAACTATGATTATATTAAAAATAAGGAATTTTTTTTTTTAAAGATTTATTTATTTGTCAGAGAGAGAGCGAGCGAGAGCGAGCACAGGAAGACACAGTGGAAGGCAGAGTCAGAGGGAGAAGCAGGCTCCCTGCGGGGCAAGGAGCCCGATGTGGGACTCGATCCCAGGATGCTGGGATCATGACCTGAGCCGAAGGCAGCTGCTTAACCAACTGAGCCACCCAGGTGTCCCTAAAAATAAGGAAGTTTTAGAAGGAGAAATTGAAGCAATTCCTAGCCTTCCTTAATGCAGTCCTTCCAAAGCTTTTATGTACCTGTGAAACAACTACAGATCTTATTCAAATATAATTCCCGGTTCAGTAGGTCTGGAGTAGGGCTTGAAATTTTGCACTCTCAATAAGCTCCATGATGAAGTAGAAATATGCTTAACCACATTTTCAGTGGCAAATTTTTAAGGCTTCCATCAGTCAATATTCTAACCCTGGGATGGAAATATTTTAAAATAAATCAAGTGAAATTTTGAAAATCAAAACACTATTGAATAAGTTTTCTCCAACCCTAGCAAATGGTATCATTGTTCTTCATTGTAATGTTTGCATGGCCACATGCATAATTTTCATAAATTGTATTGGAGTATTTTAAAAGCTAGCTCTGGTATGAATTACATTAATTATAATATGAATAAGAGTCTTTCTCTTTCAATACATTTAACAACAATTTCATGTGTTAAGTTCATTTCTACTAACCTGTATGTTGATTAATTTTCCTCCTTAGCACTAAGTTACACAAATAAAACATTATGCTGTAATTAACACCAAGATAGATATTCTTGTAAATTGGGGTAAGATACACTACTTAAGAATTTATAACTCAGTACAAATATGAAAATACTCTTTATCGGATGATATTTTCTTGGAAGCAATCTTTTGCAGGGGTAGAATATGGTATAAATAAAGGAAACGTCAGTATTACAGACTCCCAGAAAATAAGATATTTTCTGAGGGATTGTGTCTGTGTAGGTCATTATAAAATTGCTTAGTAGAACAATTCTGGGAATCTCACATTTTGCCACATGTTATGGTTATCAGTATGAACAGCTAGTGCTACTATTATTAAAGTCATCATTCTAATTGACTATACAACACCAAAACTAAAATATAATAGAATATTCAAAAATTATACTGACCAATGAAGTCATTCAAAGTTATTATAATTACTAGTTATACTGTGCACTATGTTTTAGGCTACAGCATGGGGAACTCTAAAATTTTTTTGATGATATGCAATTTATGTTACTTCAAGTTTTCTCGGTAAAAAATTAAAACCAATATGAATGAAGAAAAGCAATCATTTAAGTTGTTCAAATTTATGTGCAAATAAATATTTTCTTCTGGTTTTACAACTGTATAATAGCATTTATGATTTAGTAGTTCTGCAGATATTAGTAGCTCTATTAAGAATAATTAGATAATCAAAAATTAATTCCTTTATTGTTAAACATTGTATTTTGAAATTAGTTAAATATTAGGGTCTTATGAAGTCATGGCAAAACATAAAAGAAAAGTAGTGTTTAAATGTATAATCAAATTTTTTCTGACTGGTATAATGTTACAACTATTTTTAACTTCTAAGTAGAATGAGTATTTTAGAGTGATTGAGTAATTAGAATAAAATTTTGATAAAGCTTTCACTGTTATAAGAGCAATATAGCTTAGCTATGAACATTAAGTTGATAGCCATTTCTAATTATCTTTGGCTTGTAAAAGTACAAGAAAAAATAGATTTTTTTCACATTCTTGATGTTTTTATCTTTTCTTCCCACAGGACATTTTAAATACCTGTGAGAAAAATTAAATTTCTATGAATTCTCACTTAAGTATCACACATAGTTATGAGAAGCATTTCATAAAAGGTGTTCAAACACAAAAATTTCGATATTTTCAGAGATTTAATTAACTACTTTTATAATGATAAGGAAAATATTACTTAGAACCTAAAAATATCTACAAATTAAAGGGCTCTGAAGTGTTTGTAGATTTGTTCAAGTTAATAAATTCAATATGTTAAGTATCTATTCTTTAGAAGGAAATTCTATGTTATTTTACTCATGTTCCCATGAAAGAAAGAGTTATTTAGGAGAAATAATTCAAGTATCTCTATCTCCTTTCCTTACATCTCATATTTCCATACGAGAAGTTGATATTTACCTGTTGAGATAGAAGAAACAGTCTTTTTCTTAGGGAGTGGCATATCCTAAGGAAATGCTTATTTTCTTAGCTATGCATAAGTGTCCTATCAACAACAGAGAGGTCTACCATTGTCCACTTCTGCCTGTGATAGATGATAAGTTAATAAGGAGTGGAATGTGTATGTGTGTTGGGAGCTGGGAGGGAAGGCTAATGGAAGTGTTGAATATTTTCAAGTCCATTTGGCCACAAATCACATCATTGTTCTACAAGTAAATCTGGTATAATTAATAACAATAGGATTGGAAACTTGTTAAATTGATATATGCAAAGAGTACCAAACAAAATATATGAGATCTGAAAATGTTAGCAACTACCAATATTATTATTATATTGATTTGTGTCTTTTGTCTCAACTGGCTCCATTCAGGAGATCTGCCAGATATCAGAGCTGATACCCTAACCTATTCTTCAATTTCTCTAAGAAGTTAAATTAAAATGAAGCACCATATAGCTCTAAGGTATGTTTTTCTATGAGTCTAAACAGCAAAAACAACAACAGCAACAAAAATAAACTCTCTTTTTCAGATATTTATGTCATGGAGGGAATCTGTCTAAAATACAGGAGTTGTATTTTTCCATTTAAGACTTCAAAAAAGTAATGACATTCAGTTTAATGGACATGAAAATAACACAAACACTTGTTTCACTGCTTTTGCAAAGCCATTTTTAAAGGTGAAGCAATGATATTGTTTTCTTTAAAGGGTTCATGGGTTAAGACAAAAGTTCAGATTTTAGATAGATGTTAACTTTTTTCAGTGCATATTTGTTAATGTAATGGGTAGAAACATGATCAGTTATCATTTATAGTACATTTTAATCATGACTTGCATTGAAACATTATTATGTTACTGTGATTGTTTATGTTTTAGTTTTTGCTTGATGTTCTGATAAAAATTAGCATATGATCTATTCCAGATCTCGTTTTACTTCTGTTTTATTACTTCACTTTGAAGTTATGGAATTGAACATCTTTGCAGTAGTCATTTAAGGGTTCCTCACATTGTTCTTTTGTCAGGTGAGTTCAGCGCTCTCATGACAAGTACAGCTTCCCTGCTGGTGCATATGAAAAGTTCTCTTATTGTTGTTTATTTTTTCCCCTTTAGGAAAACTCTTCTTCAAAGATAAAGTGGACACTTACAGTAGTGCTTTGTAAATACCAGGTGATGAATTAACTTTTATTGAATTAAATTGATTTGAATTGAAATAATGCATTTGGCTGTCATCTCTAATTTTTTATTTACTGGGAAACACATTTACCTCTGAACCTTGTGAGATAGGCAATTCCTCCAGTAAAAAGGGGTAATTTATGTTTCTTCCCTTCACAGATTTCACATCACTCAGAAACACATGGAGAGGCTTTCAATGAGGCATCCATGAGAAGACTCGGTGGGATGTCTGACAGTTTAAAGCAAAGAGAGAAGAGGATCAGGAATTTGTAGGGATGACCTACAAAAAACACCAACATAAAACAACCTTTCTAGTTTTATATTTCCTTTTGTCATATAAAAAAATGAAGTTTCTAAAGTATAATACAAACATGTGATCTCTGTTTTGGCAATTTCTTATATGTCTTTTTAGCTCTGTCACCCTGGACTGATATTTCTGTATCTTTATGGTGCTATCACATCATATGACACAAAGAGAATGTGCCAAACCAATCTATATATGCAGTTGAATAAATGAAACTAAATCCTTTTTGAAATCATCTTCACGGAAATGTGCCATACATAGAAGTATTCAGACTCTTGGATAAAAGATGAATTTATTTTGTTAAAATGGATGACACAGTTTATCCACTGGATAAGTTACACACAGATATTCTTACAGTTTATCGTTGCAAGGATAAGCATTCTTTTTGGTTTGTTATACATACAAGCACACACACAAAATACATATTCATATCCTTGGTTTATCATCCCAAGTGTTATACAGTGAAAATAAATGCAAAAAAGAAATTGCTTTACAACTAAATATAACATGTTTTGAAGCAAATTTGAGGAATGTGTTTCAGAAATTTGGGTAAATACTAATGTAATGAAAAATAAAATTTAACAAGCATCTGAATTATAGGCTATTTTTTGACATTAAAAAGAAAGCAGTGACAGCCTTAATCAACTCTTAGAGTGAAAGAAAATTCTGTGTATATATTTTTTACCTATTTTTAGTACCAAAAATACTGAATTTTATTTGAAAGAGATATTGACTGGCATTATACTGAATATCAATTCATTAAAATACTATTTGTGATTCTCATGCAGAAGTGTGAAGAAGAGTTAGCCTGGGAATGTAAATAAATTTAATAACGAGAAGAAGAAAAGTCATATGAAGAAAAGGCAACATAACTTAATGAGAAATGCTTAATGTTCTGATTCTGATTGTGTAGGCAAATTGGATGGTCTTATTTTAATGTTAGTGTGCTAATTAAATGCATTAACCTCAGGTACCAAAGCAATATTATATTTATAACTCCTTTTTCTGCTCGTCAAATATTACTCCAGTTATATATGACAGGAAAGGTATGGGCAGGCAAACTTTGAAAATATGGCACTTCTGTCAAATGTCCTTTAACTTAGGTTCCTGTCATTTTTATATTTATATTTCATATACCATGCGAAGTTTTCTTGTGGGACTGTCATAAACTACCCGTGCTTATTTCTCACATGAGCTGTGATCAAAACATCAACATTTTGCCAGAGGCTTTTATTTCAGTTTGTTTTATACCAACTAACTTCTTCTTTGGAGTCATTAAAAAGCATTCACAGAACATTCTAGAGATGGGTTATGCACGGCATGCTCACTGATGATATACTAAAATGCCACATAACATCACTTTGTAACTGGGTTTTAAAGGTTACAGGCAAGGTTGTTAAAGGAAAACAATATAAAACTTAAGATAAAATCGTATTATGTTAGTTTTTGAGGGCTCTTTTTTTTTAACATATATTGTAGGCTAGATCCTTTTTTCCTAAGGCTTGCCATTTTTGCTTGAACTCTTAAATATATTTGAGAAACTTATGGTATGAAGAATCATGAGATGTTTAGTAGCTACAGATAAATACGTCAAGGGTGAATATCTAAAAGTAAATTGCAAAGAGTGAGAAGTCAAGCATAGCCGAAAATGTACAAAGTTTGATTTGAAAGTGCTGTAACTATAGTATCTTAAAGGGGGAAGAAATAGCTTGCAGCTAATGTCAAGCTTCTGCCATAGTTGCTCTTCTTTTAAATTTTTATCATTCAAAGTTTTATCCTTCAGTTTACACAGAAAGTAAAACATTTTCAATATAAGTAATAATCATAAATTTTAAAAGACTCAAAGCAAAAAAATAAAAAAGTTAATAACTTTTTAAAGAAAAAAATACCTTTTTTTAAACAAATACAATTTGTTTTCAAATGAAATTTCTAGTTAGAAAAGATCATTGATCAGTGCTAGTCTTTAGGCAGGAGGGAAAGGCCAAAGCAGGTACCAGTGGAGAGTGAGTTGCTTAGTCATGATACCACTTCCAAATCTCTTGGCCTCAGTCCGGGTCCCTTGAGGTTTCCCAGTACCCCCAAAGCTGAAGTTCCTTAAAATATTTTGTTTGAAAGATGGAATTGATTTGCTAAAATAAAAGTAGTTATTCTTTACTTTATTTCTATTTATTTATTTATTTATTTGATTTTGAGGGGGTTCTGTTTTTGTTTTTGTGAGAGAGACGCATGCGTGAGCACGGTGAGGAACAGAGGAGGAGAGAGAGAGAAGCTTAGGCAGGCACCACACCCAGCAGTGAGTCCATCTCAGGGCTTGATCACACAACACTGAGATCATGACCTGAACTGAAAGCAATATGTGGATGCTTAACTGACTGAGCCACCCAGATGCCCTGATACTCTTTAATACTCTTTAGTGATTATTATAATTCTGCCATTCTCTGGTGAATTATTCTTTCTTGACCAAAAGAGAGCTATGTTATTACTAAAACTTTTAAACCATTAGAAGTAATTTTAAACAGAGATTTTAGATTGAAAGAATACTAAAATACAACCCAGCTGAATTATTGAGAATAATGTGGTCTACCTACCTAACAAGGAATCTGAAGTTACCTTGTGCAACATAAATTTTTAGCAGTAGAAGTGAAAGTATGTTTGGAAGTAACCATTTCCCAACAGCCTATTAATGGGAATAGGCTTAAGCCGCAGATAATAGATACTGAGCAAAGTGTTCATTTATTTAGGTTAGAATATGATAAAACCCTCTTGCTTGTACCAGAGTTTACGTTCATAATGATAAAGATAATGCTAGTTAACATAACAATTCAGGGCAACATGTATTTCTTCATTAGGAAGAGAAGTGGCCCTGAGAGTTTACAAGATTAAAAATATAAGAGAGGAATAACTCTGAGAATTTAGCTCTGGATTTCTTCAAGTATGATCCATGTACCCTTGGGTGCAATGCTTGTTAGTAGTGTAGGTTTCTAAGCCCAAAACCTGCCTTGGGATGTGACTTCTTTTTTTGTAACTGATGAGCTTAAATAATGAATAAAACAGAACAGTAATGAAGCCTCAGTTATAACATGACAAGATTTATAAATAGTTTACAGATTGTTAAGGAAACTTCATAAAAAAACCACAAAACTTTAGAGAGGAAATAGCAGGAGAAAATTCATAGCATGGGGGAGAAGCAGATTTAATGTATGCTAGAAGAAGAAAAACATAGATATCTAAGGTAGTAAATTTGAATCACAGAGTTGATAAATAAAATGCACTAGACCATGAAAGAAAGGACATATGCTTAGGGTTCAAAGAGTTAATACTCTTACTCCCAAAAACAATAGTCCAAGACTAAATATAATCATCTGTTCTATAAGAAGAAATAGGAAATGAAATCAGATAACCCCCTCAAATCCTGTAATTTTGCTCTCTCAGGTGATGGGAGCAATTAAGTTTGCTTTTTCTCACCCTGCTTTGCAGACTGTAACATGACAAATGTAAGAGCTGAAAGAATTTTAGATAGAAGGACAGAGAAGAAAGAGTGTGTGTAGAAAATGAGTGAAAGAATTGGAGAGAGAGAAAGAGGAGAAATGAAATGAATGAGGTGGGGCTGGATAAACACACTTAAGATATATAGTCAGATGGGGTGCCTGGGTGGCTCAGTGGGTTAAAGCCTCTGCCTTCAGCTCAGGTCATGATCCCAGGGTCCTGGGATCAAGCCCCGCACTGGGTTCTCTGTTCAGCAGGGAGCCTGCTTCCCCCCACCCCCCGCCTACTTATGATCTCTGTCTGTCAAATAAATAAATAAAATCTTTTTTTTTTTAAAGATACATAGTCAGAGTAAAATCGCATGATTGATTAATTATTATGTACCAGGCCCTCTTATAAGCATTGTTATAGCCATTAACTCATTGACTCTTCATACTCCTTTGTTTCTTAATGTAATTTTTTAGTCACCTTTTGTAGATGAGGAAAACTGAGGTGATCTTACTTGCCTTGGGTCACAAGATGGTTAATGCAGAACCGAGATTTGAACCAAATAGTCTGGATACAGCCCATTCTTTTAACCGTTTCTACAGAATCTGAGCTAAGATGCTGTTATATGAAGAAAAGCAAAGCAGAGGAGGATGTGGAAGAGAGAAATGACTGCAATGAGAGAAGGATGAGTATAAAGGTTAACAGCAGGGAAAGATGAACAGATGTTTGATGCAAGTGATATATGAACAAGTGATAAGTATAGAAGATGTACTTAAATGAAAGTATACATACATGTATGTATGTATATAAAGTATGTAAGTATATGAAGTATAAAAGATGAGAGATAGAAAAGATACCTGTTGCATGAGAAAGAACGCATGAGAAGGAAGAAAAGAATGAGAGGCAGAGAAAGCAAATTTGAGTCCTAGTATTCTTCTATGTAAGATTAAAATAAAATTTCGTATGTATTTTTTATCATGTGAAGATACAAGTACTTTGAAAAAAGGAGGCTTGCTTAATGATCTAGAGTACTTGGAGGAGTCAGGGATCCAGAGTCATAGACATTGATAAAGGATATCTAGCTCGACATTAGATAATCAGATGGTGGCCACAAACAGGAAACAATGGTAATCAGAGAAACAAGAAACATTGAGATGGGAGATAATGCCATTGTTCACCATTCATCCATTCTTCATTTATTCACAAGTATTGAGTGCCTCCACTGTTCCAGGTAAAGGCTAAAGCTACAGAGGGGAATAAAACAAAACTCTTGGCACCAAAGTGCTTAGTCTTGTGAGCATTTGGTGAATTATAATGGGGACAATGGCAATCAGTACTTCAGGGGTAGAGAGGTATCAGAAAGGGAATACATACATCAAAGAAATACTTGTTTCATTTTAAGAATCAAACTCAGTTTTTAAGATTGATAGCTAGACAATAGTCATGAAGACTTAGCTTTGTTGAGAAAGAATGCAGAGTGAGGGAGAGAACTGTAAGAGTTTCACTGTAGTGAACAGATGGGGAGAAAATAAAAAAACAAGCTGATAGAAAGGTTTAAGTAAGTTTGGGTTAATCTGAAAGTATTGGGGTTGGTTTCACACATGGAACCTGGGAAGTCTAAAATCTTTCAGAGAAGCTCTACATTTGGAATAATACCAAGTCCTGTATGATAGAATGACTCTAAAGAAGAATTTATTAGCTTTGGAAGTATTGATCATTTTGACCACTTAATTCTTTCTTGCAGGGTCTTGTCCAATACATTATAGTGTGTTTAACAGTATAATTTACTTTTACCAACTAGATAAAGGCAGTACCCCACTATAGATATGACCAACAAAAATGTCTCCTGATATTGACAATTATCTTCTGTGGCAGAATCATCCTTGGTTGAAAATCATGGCTAAATTAAGCTCAATATTAAATTTAGGATGGTTGAGGGAGAAATGAAGATAGCTTCAAGAAACCCATTCAAGACCCTGAGATCATCACCTGAGCTGAAGGCAGAGGCTTAACCCACTGAGCCACCCAGGCGCCCCTAAATTCTGGGATTCATAAACCTTTGTAAAATATATTATATGAGGGGACAAGATGGCGGGGAAGTAAGAAGAGGGGCCTTTTTAACCGGTACCCCAAAGTGAGCTGATTACCTACCAAGGAACTCTGATCACCCATGAAATCAGCCTGAGATCAGAATTATACATGTCTGGATCTCTCTACAGGGGCAGAAGATTCCAGTGGGCAGGTAAAGCAGAGTGGGAACTGTGGACTGATATCAGAAGATAAACAAAAGGGGGGAGCCACCAGAGGCGACCAGTTGGAAAGTAATACCCCAATCCGAGAGTGCACTGCGTCTGGGGACCAGCATTAACTTGGAGACTGGTTGAAAGCACTCAAAAAGAGCAAAGGATCTTGGCGGGAAAGTGTAGGAATCGGGGCGGCTAGGGACAGGGGCTTAAGTCTTCAGTCCCAGGACAGCCTCCCCTGGTGCAGATCCAGAGAGAGTGCGGCGGAGAAACCAGGTCTTGGTCCCTAAGCTGCCAGCGCGCCCAAGAATGCGTGGGTTCTGGCTCCTGTGAGGGGCTGGGAGCCATGCCCGATGGCAGAACGCAAGAGCCCTGCTAGAAAGCCTGAGATATGCGCGAGTCCCTCATACTCCCCAGAGAGAGTTACAAAGGCCCAGCTGGCGCTCTTTCACCCGCGCCATTGTTTCAGAGCCTAAATGTGCATCCCAATCCCTCCCCTGACAGAGGTGCGCAAAAGCCCAGCCTGGTGCTTTCGGACCTGCGCCCCGTTCTCAGTGCCTGAGACACGCGCAAGACCCATAGTCGCCCCTGAAAGAGGTGCGCACAAGCCCGGCACTCTTAGACCCAGAAAGACCAGGAACTCCCAGCCCAGGCCAGCGGGAAAATCTCAGTGTGAGATTGCTGCTTGGAATCTCTTTGGCAGTCTGGAACTCCCAGACTGCCGCCGCTGCTGTGGTTTTGGGTACAAGCAAAAGATCCTGCTTCCCCAGGGACCACAAATCTGAACCTGTTCTGCCAGCTGCAAAGGGGGAACTCATCTGGGCTCTGCAGCCAGACAGAGGTTTCTCTCTGAGAGGGAGGTCAGGGTGCAGTCTGTTTTCCTCTAAAATTACAAAAACCATCAAAAGCAGTCAAGGTGAGAGAAAAAAAAAAAGTGAACAAATATAAAAACCGCCAGAGAACAAAAGCCTGGAAAAACAAAACAAAACAAAACAAAAACAGTTTCCTCAGAGCCCACCCCCTTGAGGGGGGCGGGGGGACTTAAGTCAGGGAACATCATTGACTGAAAACCCACGTGGCAGGCCCCTCCCCCAGAAAACAAACCAAGAAAGAAGAAAAAAAAAAAAAAGACTGCAAGAGAGCAACCACCACTACTTCATAGGACAACTTTTATTTTCAACTCATTCTCACTGTTCTGATTCATTTTTTTTATATATAGATATTTTTTTTAACCTATTTACCATCACAGTGAGCTGTCCAGTACATCAAAAAAAAAAAAGGCATAATAACCTTCTAACCTGAACTTTTTGATACATACACCTGTGTTTTTCTTACATTTCTATTTTTTTAATTTCTTTTTTTTTTAATTTTAGTTTAGTTTAGTCTAGTTTATTCCTTTGTATTTTTATTTTCTAATATTCATAGAGAGTTAAACTTCAAAGTAATCTCTTTCCCCCAGTCACTACCCCTATAGGTAAACCAATTTTTAATCCTGCTTTATCTTAGGAAAGTTGAGTCCTTTAACAAAGATATCAAGATACAACCAGGAAGAATCAAAACAACCTTTCTCGCCCACACTGAGAATTTATAACCACTCTCCCATTTTTTTCTTCCACCACTCTTTCTGTGTTTTTGTGTTTGTCCTGATAGTATATAAATCTTATACTTGGGGTTCTTTTTGATGAGGTTCTTCCTTTATTTGTATATATATATATTTTTTTTTTTTTTTTCTCGTGGCATATATTTTACCAGTCTTTTTGTTTGTCTGTTTTTGTTTATATACTTCATAAATCGTACATTGGGGCCCATTTGGGCTGAACCTTCTCTTTCATCTTCCTTTTCTTTCCTGTCTCTCTCTCTCTCTCTTTTTTTTCTTTTTCTTTCCTTTTGTCTCTTGTTCGGGTGGGGAATCCTGATTGCTCAGAAGTATTCCAGGGTGCACCTTGACTGCACCACGGTCGATACATCCAGCTACATCTGTTCAGTCATCTCTCACCAAAATGACTAGGAGGAGGAATGCCCAACAGAAAAAAAGCACAGAGGATGGACCTTCTGGAACAGAGCTAATGGCTATCAACATAGACAATATGTCGGAAAGAGAAGGCTAACAATTATCCAGGCAATAGCTAGGTTGGAGAAAGCCATGGATGACCAAATGGAATTGAGTAGGGCCGAACTGAAAGTGACCAGACAGGATGTTCACAATGTTAGGGCTGAGCTGAAAGCTACCAGGGATGAACTTCACAATGCTCTCAATGAGTTCCAATCTAATCTAAATTCTCTCAAAGCTAGGGTAACTGAGACAGAAGATAGAATTAGTGATCTGGAGGACAAACAGATAGAGAGAAAGAATCACTAGGAAGCCTGGAACAAACAGCTTAGAAACCACGAAAACAGAATCAGGGAAATAAATGATGCCATGAAACGTTCCAACGTCAGAATTATTGGAATCCCTAAAGGGGAGGAGAAAGAAAGAAGTCTAGAGGACATAGTGGAACAAGTTCTTCATGAAAATTTTCCCAATCTTGTGAATGGAACCAGCATTCATGTTCTAGAGGCTGAAAGGTCTCCACCCAAGATTGTACATTCCAAAAAAACACCAAGGCACCTGATAGTCAAATTGAGGAATCATAATTGCAGGTATAATCTCTTGAAAGCCACTAGGACAAAGAGGCTCCTTACTTACAGAGGAAAGCCCATCAGAATAACGTCAGACCTGTCCACAGAGACCTGGCAGCTAGAAAAGGCTGGCAAGACATATTTAGGACATTAACTGAGAAGAACTTGCAGCCAAAAATACTTTATCCAGCAAGACTGACATTCAAAATGGATGGAGAGATAAAGAGTTTCCAAGACCGGCAAGGCTTAAAAAACTATGCAAACACCAAGCCGACACTGCAGGAAATATTAAGGGGGGTTCTATAAAAGAGGAAAAATACTAAGAATAGCATTGAACAGAAATATAGAGACAATTTGCAGAAAGAAAGACTTCAAAGGTAAGACGATGTCAATAAAAACGTATCTATCAATAATCACTCTCAATGTGAATGACCTAAATATGCCCATAAAACGGCACAGGGTTGCAGATTGGATAAAACGATAGGACCCATCCATATGTTGTCTACAAGAGACCCATTTTGAATCTAAAGATAAACCGAGACTGAAAGTGGAGTGATGGAGAAGTATCTTTCATGCCAATGGGCCTCAAAAGAAGGCTGGGGTAGTGATTCTCATATCAGATAAATTAGATGTTAAACTAAAGACTGTAGTCAGAGATACAGAAGGACGCTACATCATTCTTAAAGGGACTATCCACCAAGATAGTCTAACAATTGTAAATATCTATGCCCCCAATATGGGAGCAGCCAGCTAGATAAGAAAATTGTTAATCAAGATAAAGAATCATATTGATATGAATACACTAATAGTAGGAGATCTTAACACACCTCTCTCAGAAATAGACAGATCGTCGAAGCAGAAAATCAATAAAGAAACAAGAGCATTGAATGACACACTGGACCAAATGGACCTCATAGATATATACAGAACATTCCACCTTAAAACAACAGAATATTCATTCTTCTCAAGTGCACATGGAACCTTCTCAAGAATAGACCACATACTGGGTCACAAATCAGGACTCAATCGATACCAAAAGACTGAGATGATTCCCTGCATGTTCTCAGATCACAGTGCTTTGAAACTGGAGCTCAATCACAAGGAAAAGTTCAGAAGGAACTCAAACACCTGGAAGCTAAAGACCATCTTGCTTAAGAATGCTTGGATCAACCAGGAGATCAAAGAAGAACTGAAACAATTCATGGAAACCAATGAGAATGAAGACACTTCATTCCACAACCTATGGGATACAGCAAAGGCGGTCCTAAGGGGGAAATACATAGCCATCCAAGCCTCCCTCAAAAAAATTGAAAAATCCAGAACACAGAAGCTGTCTCTACACCTTAAAGAACTGGAGAGTCAACAACAAATCAAACCAACTCCACACATAAGAAGGGAAATCATCAAAATTAGAGCTGAGATCGATGAGGTAGAAACCAGAGAACAATAGAACGTATCAATGAAACTAGAAGCTGGTTTTTTGAAAGAATCAATAAGATCGATAAACCACTGGCCACACTAATCCAAAAGAAAAGAGAGAAAGCCCAAATTCATAAAATTATGAATGAAAAGGGAGAGATCACAATGAACACCAAGGAAGTAGAAACAATCATCAGAAGTTATTATCAACAGTTATATGCCAATAAGCTAAGCAACCTAGATGAAATGGATGCATTCCTGGAAAACTATAAACTCCCAAAATTGAACCAGTAAGAAATTGACAACTTGAATAGACCGATATCTAGTAACAATTGAAGCGGTGATCAAAAACTTTCCAAAAAACAAGAGCCCAGGACCTGACGGATTCCCTGGAGAATTCTACCAAACTTTCAAAGAAGAAATAACACCTATTCTCCTGAAGCTGTTTCAAAACATTGAAGCAGAAGGAAAACTTCCAGACTTCTATGAAGCCAGCATTACCCTGATCCCCAAACCAGGCAAAAACCCTACCAAAAAGGAGAATTTCAGACCAATATCACTGATGAATATGGATGCTAAGATTCTCAACAAGATCCTAATGCTCAACAGCACATTAAAAAGATTATCCACCATGACTAGGTGGGATTCATCCCTGGGTTACAAGGATGGTTCAACATTCGCAAATCAATCAATGTGATAGAACAAATTAATAAGAGAAGAGAGAAGAACCACATGGTCCTCTCAATTGATGCAGAAAAAGCATTTGACAAAATCCAGCATCCGTTCCTGATTAAAATGCTCCAAAGTATAGAGATAGAGGGAACCTTCCTGAACTTCATCAAATCTATCTATGAAAGACCTACAGAAAATATCATCCTCAATGGGAAAAAGCTTGCAGCCTTCCCGTTGAGATCAGGAACACAACAAGGATGCCCACTCTCACCACTCTTGTTCAACATAGTATTAGAAGTTCTAGCAAGAGCAATCAGACAACAAAGAGAAATAAAATGTATCCAAATTGGCAATGAAGAAGTCAAACACTCTCTCTTCACAGATGACATGATTCTTTATATGGAAAACCCAAAAGACTCCACCCCCAAACTATTAGAACTCATACAGAAATTCAGCAACGTGGCAGGATACAAAGTCAATGTACAGAAATCAGTGGCTTTCTTATACACTAACAATGAAAATACAGAAAGGGAAATTAGAGTATCGATTCCATTTACTATAGCACCAAGAACCATATGATACCTGGGAATAAACCTAACCAAAGAGGTAAAGGATCTGCATTCGAGGAACTACAGAACACTCATGAAAGAAATTGAAGAAGACACAAAAAGATGGAAGACCATTCCATGCTCTTGGATTGGAAGAATAAACATTGTTAAAATGTCTATCCTGCCTAAAGCAATCTATTCTTTTAATGCCATTCTGATCAAAATTCCACTGGTATTCTTCAAAGAGCTGGAACAAATAAACCTAAAATTTGTATGGAACCAGAAGAGACCCCGAATTGCTAAGGAAATGTTGAAAAACAAAAATAAAACTGGGGGCATCATACTACCTGATTTCAAGCTTTACTACAAAGCTGTGATCACCAAGACAGAATGGTACTGGCATAAAAACAGACACATAGACCAGTGGAACAGAGTAGAGAGCCCAGATATGGACCCTCAACTCTGTGGGCAAATAATCTTTGACAAAGCAGGATAAAATATACAGTGGAAAAAGGACAGTCTCTTCAATAAATGGTGATGGGAAAACTGGGCAACTATATGTAGAAGAATTAAACTCGACCATTCTCTTACACCGTACACAAAGATAAACTCAAAATGGATAAAAGACCTCAACGTGAGACAGGAATCCATCAGAATCCTAGAGGAGAACATAGGCAGTAATCTCTTTGATATCAGTCACAGCAACTTCTTTCAAGATATGTCTCCAAAGGCAAAGGAAACAAAAGTGAAAATAAACTTTTGGGACTTCATCAAATTCAAAAGCTTCTGCACAGCAAAGGAAACAGTCAACAAAACAAAGAGGCAACTCACAGAATGGGAGAAAATATTTGCAAATGACAGTACAGACAAAAGGTTGATATCCAGGATCTATAATGAACTCCTCAAACTCAACACACACAAAACAGACAAGCATATTAAAAAATGGGCAAAAGATATGAACAGAGACTTCTCCAATGAAGATATACAAATGGCTATCAGACACATGAAAAATATTCATCATAACTAGCCCTCAGGGAGATTCAAATTAAAACTACATTGAGATACCACCTTACACCAGTTAGAATGGCCAAAATTAACAAGACAGGAAACAACATGTGTTGGAGGGGATGTGGAGAAAGGGGAACCTCTTCCACTGTTGGTGGGAATGCAAGTTGGTGCAGCCACTTTGGAGAACAGTGTGGAGATTCCTCAGTAAATTAAAAATAGACCTGCAATTGCACTTCTGGGTATTTACCCCTAAGATACAGATGTAGTGAAAAGAAGGGCCATCTGTACTCCAATGTTTATAGCAGCAATGGTCACGGTCGCCAAACTGTGGAAAGAGCCAAGATGCCCTTCAATGGACAAATGGATAAGGAAGATGTGGTCCACATACACTATGGAGTATTATGCCTCCATCAGAAAGGATGAATACTCAACTTTTGTAGCAACATGGACCGGACTGGAAGAAATTATGCTGAGTGAAATAAGTCAAGCAGAGAGACTCAATTATCATATGGTTTCACTTATTTGTGGAGCATAACAAATAGCATGGAGGACAAGGGGAGATTGAGAGGAGAAGGGAGTTGAGGGAAATTGGAAGGGGAGGTGAACCATGAGAGATTATGGACTCTGATAAACAACCTGAGGGTTTTGAAGAGGCAGGGGGTGGGAGACTGGGGGAACCAGGTGGTGGGTATTGGGGAAGGCACGTATTGCATGGAGCACTTGGTGTGGTGAAAAAATAATGAATACCGTTATGCCGAAAATAAATTAAAAAAAATATATATAAGAAACCCATTCAAATATAGTCGAGGTTTACAAAGAGCTCTCAAGAATTTTTTGGTTAATTAAGAGTGTGGCAATCAGAAGATAGATACAGAGACTGTGAGACAACTAACAGATGATAATAGGCTTGTGTCAAAAGAAAGTGGGTGCAAAACAGAGGAACCTCATGAATAGATGTTCTGTCGGGAGTCATACATGTCAGTAGCAGATGACGAAAGGTGACTACATCAATCCAGCACACATCTTCAGTGCTTCCCAAAACAGGATGTCCATGGACAAAACTAGCCTAACATCTCACCCTGTGTATCCTCACATAACCAGAGGGCAGGAGTTAAATGCAAGGCTCTTCCCACAGTATTATGTTTTTGCTCTCAGATGTCATCCCAGGAAGGCATAAGATTTAAAAAGACCAACGGAAAGAGAAGGATCAACACAGAAATTTAAATTTAAAAGAGTCAAGTCAGAAAAAGTGAAGGTATTTCAATGGGCAAGCTGAAGAATTTTTCCAATACCAGTGGTTGCCACAGTATCAAAATGAGACCAGTAAGAAAGAAAGAAAACAGAAGAAAGAGAGAAAGAATAGAAAGAAGAAAGAAAGAAAGAAAGGGAGAGAGAGAGAAAGAAAGAAAGAAAAAGAAAGAAAGAGAAAGATTTCTACTTGGGATGTACATAAGGCCCCCAAAACAATTCCCCTTATAAGAGCTATTTGACTGATCTCAGGAGGGAGGGTAAGTAAACTGGACACATGAGGAGGTTAACCTAAATGTGCAGCCAGGTTAATCAATAGATAGTATTTTGCATATACTGAGATAAGAGTGCAACACGAAAAGCATATTTTCAAGGAAAAAATCTAAGAAGTAAAAATTGCGTATTTTATTTGACACGAAGATCACTAGTGTTCTTAAAAATAAACCATTCAGTCTAGTGACCAAGGACCAATCTAGAACGTATTAAGAAAGAGCTGAGCAGCTAAGGGAGATGACTCTCCTACCAAATTTGAGGTGGTATCATAGAATGAGTACTACATGCATACGATTGTTGATTTTTAAGCTATAGGGATTTATACTATAAAAAAGTGAAAAATGGATGAATCAAGGACCTCAAGCCAATAAGAAACAGGACATAGAGCACAAAGAAAGGAATCAACTGGACAATAACAGAAAAATGTTCTTTAATGTTTTCACCATGACAGGAGGGGAAAAGATCACAGGATTTCTAGAACTGTGCTGGTATAAGTATGAAAGAGTCTCAATCTGATGGTTTCTATTTCTGTGTAAGAAGTAGTAGAGAAGGAGACCCTCTTCTCAAGTGAGGGGAATGGGAAGTTGAGGATAAATGAAACATTTTGAATTAGCCACTGTGAAGAATTATAAAAGGGAGTTAACTTGGGTTATAGAAGTATCTTTAAGGAGCATTGAGAATTTCATTGAAGCAGATCACACAAAAGTACTGTAACTTGTGAGGAAAGTATCTGTCACAAATGATGGATAGAGTTAGAATGAAAAAAGAATTTGGGGCATTAATTTTGAAAGGGATAAAATGAAACAAATCCTTGGTTAAGAAACACTGAAAGGGTGAAAGTTGCATTTAAAAATGTGCCTAACACAAACTTCACTAACTAAAATTTTACTCAAGGGTAGTCCTAAAATCAGCTTGCTCAATAGAACTTATTGATAGAACTTGATGGTTCAAACAAAAAGTTCATTGAATTGGACAGATTTATTGAAGAAAATTGAAGAATGAAAGCATGCTGTCTTACACTGTGATCCCTGGAGCTATGTGTAAATGGTGTATCAGGAATGCTCTAGAGAGATATGCTTGAAAGGAAGTTAAGGAACGCATCTCTCAGGGTTTAACCAGCAAAAAGACCAAGCAGGAGGTATATATTAAGAGATTTACTGCAAGAAATGAGCTTGGGCAATTGTGGGAGCCGGCTGGCTAGTCAAATTAAAAAATCCATAGAACAGACCATCAGGAAGGGTAGGCTGGACCTCTTAGTCAGGATAGCCATTGTCCGCAATCAGAATTTCTTCATCAGTAAGCCTCAGTCTGCTCTGAAAACCTTTTAGCTGATTGAATTAGACCCGACCAGATTACCTAAGATTGTCTCTTGCTTATATTCAATTGATTATAGACTTTAGCCATATCTTTAAAAATATCCTTGTAGTAATACGTAAATTAGTATTTAATGAATAACTAAAGACCATAAAACACCTTCATAGGATGGTACCGTTGGGCCAGACACACCCGTAGTGTGGTTGCAATGGAGGACTCGGCCTTCCTCTGGGAGTTGAGCTGACCCTTCTAAGTTGTCCCAATTAGGCATGCATATCAGGTTTTTGTATCCCAACATCACCCAGGGACTGTGGAGCCCCATAACAGAGGTTGATACCAATTGAGTGACCACATGTGGGTCTCTTGAACCTGAAAAGATGGTTTGGGTAAAAGACCACAGTTTTTATTGTGCAAATATTAATTTAAACTGCTGTGTGAGTCAACAAAATATTTCATTTTAAACTAATTGAAATAACATCACCCAAGCAGAGCTTTATTGCAGTATTGGTAGGCTTTGTCTCTAGTGTACTGTATCAGTTTTAATTCAAATCAACACACACAAACAATACAGCCCATGGCTATTATGATGACTAACAATAATTCTACCAGGATTTCCATCAGTTTCTCTGCATAGTCCTTCACAGGCTCCTACTGAAACTATGGGCAGCTGTAGAAGGAGTGCCCTTTGCAAAAATTAACAGATGTGTGAATTTCAACTTTGGAAGAAGCCCATCAATGAAACTTAAAAACAAATTTTTTTTTCATCCACTGTCACCCTTGCACTTATTTCAAAGGCTCAAATAAACTGACAGTATTTCCCACTCTGAAATTGTCCAGAAAGATGGTGGATTCTTTATCCTCAGATAACTAGTTGACTCTTGGTTCTAGAAATCTGAGATCTTTGGGTATAATCTATATTCATATAAAAAAAATTCTCTTTCTATTCTTTGTGACTTGATTATAGTGATTCACCTAGCAACTGCTATTCCCCCTTATCTTTAATGTCTTTAATGCTTTTGCAGATAAGACTTAGATGAGTAGATGAGAACTGGACGTTCTCATGTGGAGGAAAACCAACAAAACAATTCTTTAGATCGGTGACCTTTTCATCCGAGCTGAATTTATCAAAAGATAGGTAATTCATTACTTTGATCATCCCTTTTCTTTTCCTAATAATCAAATTTGGAAATAGCCAATCATAACAGAAATGTCTAAAAACACACTGGTGAGATAAACAACCATTTAACTATCTTAGTAACTTATTAACTCATTATTTTTTTCTAAATATGTTATTATTTTCATTCAAAGTGTGCCTTAACTTTAACCTTGTATTTTTTGTCTAAAAAAGTCCACATTTAAAAAGTTTTCTTAAAAATAAATATCTATACAAGGATATGCATATACGAGGCTAATAAAACCATGATGCTCAGCTCCAACACTCTAGTCTTTCAGTAGTGTCACATTAGAAATAGATCAAAACATTATTTAAAATCGTACCACAATATCCTTTACTATTCTGAAATGGCCTAAATCTCTCAACCCCAACAGGATAGTCCCATTCCATCACAGTCATAGTCCTATGGTTTAGCATGGTCCCATCATTCATTTTCTCTCCTCTATGCCCAACCATGCATGGTCTGATCCTTATCATTCATGGTCATATTCCCAGCCCTTCACAGTCTTCTAAGTAGGATCACAGTGTCCTTATGGCTCTTATTTTCCTTGAAAGTGCTATTCTCAGATACCAGGAAAGTCAGGTTATGGTGAAGAAGAATGAATAAGTTTTCATGCATGTTCATCTTTATCTTGTAAGAGATGCTCTATCTATACCTATCTGTGTATATATGCATCTACCTACCTACCTACCTATCTACACATAAACTGGTCAGTAATTAATGAAAATGAAGACTATTTATATGAGTGAAATTTATTCAGACATGTAACTCATTAAAGGAGAGTATTTTCTGATTCCCAATATAGTGGTAAAGGAAAACCTCCTCAAGACAACTGGTGTTTTAAGGATTTGTATAATACTGAAGAATATGATTAGGAATATATAAAAACGTTAAGAGGCATTATTTAAGACTGTAGGATGATAATGAGTTTTGTTTTCCTATAGATTTCTCTGCTTTCTAAGATTTTTAAAATTGAGCATGAATCAATTTCAACAGGAAAAAAGTATAAAACTTTTTATACATTATAAAAGTTTAAAAAGTTTTATTATAAAACTTTGACCTCATATTTAAATGAAATATTAATATTAATTAATATTCATATTAGATGAAATACCCTAGTCCAGAAAACAAAAGGAAATAAATTTCTAAAATAAATTAATGCTGAGATATGTTTTTAAATTATATATATATAATATTAAATTATATATAAAAAATTAAATTATATATATTCCTCAGCTAAAGATGGGGTTTCATCCCAATAAACCTGTCATAAGTTAAAATAGCTGAAGTACAAAATGCATAGTCCTTCACAAGCTCCTACTGAAACTATGGGCAGCTGTAGAAGGTATGCCCTTTGCAAAAATTAACAGATGTGTGAATTTCAACTTTGGAAGAAGCCCAAAGCTTCTTGGAATTTCAACTTTGAAAGAAGCCCAAAGCTAGCAAACATCATAGCTTAGCCTCACCTCCCCTGAACATGCTCAGCACACTTACATGGCCTACTATTGAACAGAATCATCTAACATATAGGCTATATTATAATAAAGTGTTGACTATCTCATGAAATTTATTGGATACTGTACTGAAAGTGAAAAACCAATGGTCTTAAGTGTCTTGGTTGTTTACCTTGGTGATCATGTGGCCAACTGGGAACTAAGGCCTAGTGCTGCTGCCCAACATCACCGGAGAATATGGTACTACCTATCTGTAGCCCTGGAGGAGATAAAAATTCAAATTTTGAAGTAGAGTTCCTATTAATTGCATATCACTTTTGCATCACTGCAAAATTAAAAAAAAAAAAAAGTGAAGCCGTTGTAAGTCAGGGACAGTCTATACTCAGAATTTCTTGTATTTTAAACATGTAATACATAATTCTAAATAGTTTATATTTTAATGTTTAATCATTTTCTGAAAAATATTGTTACAAATATTTGTTATAATTTAAGTCTTTCAAAATAGTATGTCACCATAACTATCTTTCTTACTCTGCTAGATTCTAAACTCAATCAAGTCATGCATAATGGTATGTAACAGCCAGCAGAAACCAAAAATATGTTTTTTCTACGCAAACATCCCATTTAGTATTGACTAATTTACAGTTGCAATGTTCCTGATTCCATACCACGTTTTTAGTTAACCTTTCATTTTGACAATCATGTTTATCCTTCACCACTTTTTTTGTCTTTCCACCATACCTTCGGAATTCATTATGCTCTCCTTAGTAACAGCTGTTGCTTCCTGAATATTCAGTCTTCACATGTGGCATACTTTTAGCATTTGAAAGATAACATATTGTACTGAATTGTGTTAATTTATGGCACTAAAGAGGTTTATCTAGTTTGCCCCGCCGCTTCCTCTGAACCTGAGGAGGATAGAACTCTTCCTGATTCTGCTTCTTTGTCGAGGTATAAATATTTAAAAACCAACTCCCTAGATTATTCCTATATTGCATATAAAGTCAGCTACAGAGTCCCTTTAGAGTATAAATGAATTTAGCTCCTTTATCTCCTTAGCATTTCTCCCTTGATCATATGCACAGAAACTAAAATAGAATATGCTTGCTTTATAAGTACTTCTCAAGCTATCTACCCAAATCTACATTTCCAGGTCCCATGAGTGATTACTATGTAGACATTATAGGGTTGTCACTTGTAAGAAACATGTTACTTTTTATAGGCCAAAGTAGCTTAAGTCTAAACACACGTTATCATCAAGATTTACAGTTCTGCTTCTGCATACTTTTATGGTTTTGATGTCTCCATTACTGATTTGAATCAAACTCTGGTCCTTTCATTATCTTGAAGGGGGAATGTAAAGTTAAGTGTAGGGAATATGATTTATTATTTTTTTTAATAGAGAGAAAAAAAGATTTATCTTCCTGGCTTATGCATTCTTTGTTATAGAGATTCTTCTTTAAGTTAACATTGTTTGCAGATACAGAAAGAGCAAGTCACTGCCTGAAGTCTAGCTTTTCTCTTTACAATTAAATGGCACCTGGGAGGCTCAGTCAGTTAAGTGTCTGCCTTTGGCTCAGGTCATGATCCCGGGTTTCTGGGATTGAGTACCACATTGGTCTCCCTGCTTCTCCCTTTATCCCTCCCCACTGCTCCTGATCTCCCTCTCTCATGCGTGCTCTCAATCTCTCCAATAAATAAATAAAGTCTGAAAAAAGAAATTGTGAAGAGAAAAGGGACTCTTTGGAATAAGTGCAGGAAGTAAAAAGTTCTTGAAGAGATTAAACATATTTTTTAAACATATTTTTAATATATACTTTTTAAAAAGCACAACTTAGAATCGTATACACACACTGCTGGGGAAATACAATTAAAAATAAAACATCCTGCCAAGCCATAAGACCTCCCCACTAAGACAGAAGAGAAAGAAAACCGTTGTATTATTGAATAAGCATTAAGCCAGAATGCGATGCACATCATAGACAATGTGCTAAGAGAGTGCAAAGAGAAAAGAAATCTCGCTTTTTTATGTAGCTAAATGGATACCATCTATTTACATACAGGCTCTCAAGATAAACAGTAACTAGTCTTCAAGTAAGAGGACTTGACAGCACCACTTGTTTCACAGTCATCCTAGGCTCACCTTGTCGGTGAGGTGACCACTTGTGTTAGCTAATTGGCTTTATCCAGGGGAAAATAATTTCCTCATATCTTTATGACAGTAGGCATGTTTGCAAATGTAGCACCAAAGTTAGATTCCTACCCTCCCACAGAAAGAGGAAGTTAGGAGTGTTGTCTTCCTTGATGATTACGTTTCAAAGGTCCTTGAGCAAGATATCTCTGGGTTGTAAAGCTGGCAAGAGACTTATTTAGCTCTTACAAAGATTTATATGTACTTCAAGAAGACAGAGAAAGAACTTACAATTAATATACTGCTAATGTAAATGTTCTCAAAAAAGAGAGGTAGGAGAATTTCCTTATTCTCAACAGGGAGAACTGAAACTCTTATTTTTAATTTATATTTGCTCTTACAACAGACACACACACACACACACTCAAACCCCACGTGCAGCATATGGAAGCCAACTGAGTACAGGGAATAGCAGAATAGCATACAAGTATGTTAATTGTTTCTCTTTGGTCTTGTCACCCTCTTAAGCTTTTATATATTTCCTTGCCAAAATGTGACAAGCACACTTTGACTACATTCTCTGAGGTATTTTGCACTGGTCACTTCCACTGATATCACTGCAAAGATTAAAGAGGACTTTGTATCCAGATTGGATCTTTAGACAGCAACCTCTGCTTTCTGATTGTCCTGTAAGTAACATATTCAGAGCATCACACAGTCAGCATGACATTTCAGCTATTTATAAGGTGTTTTATGTCTATGAAAGAGATCTTAGGAAACCAACAAGAAAGTGACTGATAAGCAGAGTCGTTTCAACAATTTGTTCTCTGGCAGCTTCTTTATTCCATGAAGTCAGAGAAACTTCCCTCTAGACTATTTCCTTTCTGGAAGTTTTCCACATATTCCACTCCCATTTTGGTTCCACCTATTTTCTTCATAGACATCTGACAATTTTGATCTAGTTGCTCCTTGGCCTGTGTCTGGAAAGTTTTAAAGTTGTTTCTTTTCTAGACTCCCTGCTTGCATCCTGCTGCTAACACATTTGGTTATTAAGCAATTACTCTTGATTGATTCTTTCTAGTCCAATATTTTCCTTTCCAACTTCTGTTAGAAATTTCCCTCCACACTTTGTGACTTGACTCCATGTTTCATTCAAAGATCTCAGATTATTTCCTTTACTATTTGTTTCATTACTAAATATCTATCTCATTAAATTGTTAGAGTTCTGAATTATTTGAATTGCCACCAACATACAATGCTTATCATTTGTAATGGAAAAATATATTAAGGGTAATATATAGTTTTATACTAGCTGGAAGTAAAAACAGGATAAAACATATTACATATTCCTAGTTTTATGACCAGACTAGGCCTACGTATACCTTAGCTCACAAGGTAAATCCGTCTCTCTCCATCACTCCAAAACATGAAGAAGCCTTACTTAGAAGTTAGGGATGACTTCTGGTGGGAGAAGTGAAGAGACAACCATATGTTCAATGAATACAAAGTTTTGAGAACTAGTAGACCACAATTTGCTTATAATGCTATACATTAATTTCACTAATGGCATTTCAAAATCATATTTTCATCCTATCATTCTACTTTGAACAATCAAATAACAGGAAAAACAAAAGTATTACAATTGAAGACCAAAATATTTGACTCAGATATTACTTTTAAAACATAATTTAACTCTTTGTAGTATGTATTTGCAGAGGTAAGGAGAAATGGTCTCACTGTATATTTGTAAATGATTTCAATTAGTGGTGTCATTGTGATTCTTCCAACAAGAATATATCCATACAGTGAAACATTAAATTCTTATTTTTTTCTGTCTGATACACTCTTATTGATTTTATCCTTAATATCAAGGAATAGTTTTTATCCTTACCAAATTTCCTCCTATTCCTTTCTGCTTGCCTCTTACAAGTGTCTGCAGAAAGCTATCTGATGCTTATTTGTAGCTTAGTCAAGCTGTATACATTTATTTTCTTCAAGTAGAACTCCAGGTATTCCAAATAAACATAGGTCAAAAAATAACCATTTTCAAAGAATATAAAATTTACATTCTGAATTGTAATTGTTATAAAAAAAATACCTGCTATTATTTTGACATAGCCATGGAAGTTACTTTCATTTGAGTTTATAAGGAAGAAATGACAAATCTCCTTTAGAGCTTTAAATTTTATACCATTTTCCCCACTCCACACCATTTCCCTCAAATTTTACACCAGATTAAAATAAAGAAAAAACAATCATCAAAACAGAGATTTAAGCCCTTGGTAAATCATCAGATATAGCTGCTGAGTGAAAGCACAAGGAAATGGGTAATCATAACCTTTTACTTTTCATAAATCTGATCAAATCCCATTGAATTTAATTTTCAGGGACCGTCTGGTTTTAGTTGATAATGAGCAAGCCATAGTCCTGAGCTTCAAAATCATTATTGATTGTCATAAGGGTTGAATTAATCTGAGTGAGTCCACTGCAGTCTGGTTCAAAGATGGTTAGATAAGGTAATAGATTTATAAACTCACTGGACTGAAAGCTAGTGTAAGGTCATCCAGCCTGTTAAATCCTTCTTTGTGCCATCTATGACAATTAAATGCAGAGGTCATAGATATGCATAACTGGGCATAAAATAGTGACATATTAAATATCATAAATTAATTCTAGACAATTTAAAAAATTTCAAATTCCTTTGTCATATCTTTTTCTGAGAAATATTTATAATATCGCTGGGCTTTATTTACATTATTATACATAATGAATGGAGAACCAGAAAGTTAACTGGACAACATTATCATTAACTAGGAAAGCATTGGTAGAACTAGGATTTGACTCCTCAATCTTGAATGAATTTCACTCACATATTAATTCTTCAAATATTTAGTTGTCTTCATTCCTCACATTTTAGATACAAAGTAATCTTCTCAGGAAAACTTTATCCAAGCCCTAACATACATTAGGACTGATCTTGTTATTGGATATTTCCTGGTTGCTTATTTATAGTAGGCATTTATCCCAGATGTGGTTTAATACTTACTATAAGGGGCGCCTGGGTGGCTCAGTGGGTTATGACTCTGCCTTCAGCTCAGGTCATGATCCCAGGGTCCTGGGATCAAGCCCCGCATTGGGCTCTCTGCTCGGCATGGAGCCTGCTTCCCTTCCTCTCTCTGCCTGCCTCTCTGCCTACTTGTGATCTCTGTCACATAAATAAAATAAAATCTTAAAAAAAAAAAACTTACTATAAAGTCTTTTGCTTGATGTTCTCCCACTGGAATTTATAAAAACAGTAGCATTGCTGGTTTTTGGTAATTTAGAGTCCCAGAGTCTAGACCAATGAGTTGTACCCAAGAATTGCTCAAAAGTATTAGTTAATTAACAACATTTGTTACATTAACCTTCTCACCTATGGAACAATCTTGTAGAGTACCAAGTATAAAGATACTGAGTTGCTATTAAGCAGTTTTATAGGTTACTCTGAGCCTACAATTCACAACATATCTCTTCATTTTAGTCCAGGTAGAATTAATACACTGGTGTGCTGGAAACATTTGAAAAAATTGCTATTTTTTTTCAAATAAAGATTTTATTTATTTTTTGTCAGAGAGAGAAGGCACATAAGAAGGGGAAGTGGCAGGCAGAGGAAGAAGCAGACTCCCCGATGAGCAAGGACCCTGATGACATGGGACTTGATCCCAAAACATTAGGATCATCACCTGCACTGAAAGCAGACACTTAACCCACTAGTCACCCAGTGTCCCCCAAAATTCTTAAAAAATCAGATTAAACTTTTCTTTCCCTCCCCCCAAGATGAGCATGATCATATTAAAATTATTAGCCATTAACATTTATATATTTATTGGTAGTTATCAATTCCAAGTGTCTTGAAATAGAAACGTCTGTTCAGGGAAGAATCACTTCAGTAGACTCTTAATCACATAGATGTAAGGTAAATGCCACCTACTGCCTGGAAGGTTGGAATTAAACAATTCTGTTTTCAGGGCACCTGGGTGGCTCAGTGGGTTAAAGCCTCTGCCTTCGGCTCAGGTCATGATCTCGGGGTCCTGGGATCGAGCCCCGTATCAGGCTCTCTGTTCAGCCAGGGAGCCTGGCTTCCTCCTCTCTTTCTGCCTGCCTCTCTGCCTACTTGTGATCTTTGACTGTCAAATAAATAAATAAAATCTTTAAAAAAAAATCTGTTTTCGATTTTTCTTTTCTGATTTCATGAGAACTGTTTTATTTTATTTTGTTTTGTCTTTTTTCTGCCTAATTAGTGGTATGTTAAGATGAACATTAGTAGAAAGGGAGTGGGTAAATTTCCATAGAACTGTTAGAAAAGATATGAAAAAAGATGATTAAGGAAACAAACTTCATTTAAACACAAAATCTTTTAGAATGTCTCTGGTCAACTCCTATATTTTTGGTAATATAATGTACTTTTATGTTCCATAATACATATACCCCATGATTTTAATTCATTCAGTGGTTAACCTAATAGAAATCATAAAATTTATAGCAATATTATTTTACTTATGAGTAAATTCAATGTATAAAAAGAACTTAGTAACTCTGTTTAAAATTATCTTTAATAGGAGACTAGCCTAATTGTCATTGGTATGCCAGTAGCCAAGCATATTTTTCAGGAACCTCCAGCTTCAAAAATATTCATTCTTTTTTCACTTTTGTGTCAATATAATTCCGAATTTCTCTCTTCTTTTCTCCCTTTTCCCCTCTCATTTTTTTCTCATGTGAGTTAGACACTGGTATATGTCTTTTTGACATAAAATTCTCACTTCATCACTATTACATAATATTCACATAGCTTTAGTAAAACTAGAAAACTTCTTGTTCTTTTTAGAAAATGTGGATAATATTGTGGACCATTTTTTTTTTTTAATGTTTCCCCTTCCCTGTTAAAGAGTTGGTACATCCAGTGAATCTTTGAACTTAAGCATCTAGTAAGGGTAAAATCTATGGCAGAGGAAGTCTTTGACCTTGGCCATTGGGATAGCACTCAAGTTGAATTTGATCCACCCTCTGCATCATTTGAGACTGATTTGAATCAATAGAAAAATCGTGTTGAAGATGCAGAAACATTAAGAAATTTAATACATATTACTGAAAACATAATTTTAGAAAAAATTACATTACAAGTGATATTGTCTCTGGACTCATACATATTTTATTCAATAATATGCAGATGGTAATCTTTTATAAAAGGGTTTTTAGACTTGAGGAGCCACAATTAGGCTATCTTCTGATATAAATTTCTAACTCAGTGACATAATGGCCAAAGAACAAAAACCACGTAATACTATTTGAAACAATAAATCAAGCTAATATTCTCAAATCAATATTAGTATTAAACATAACTTTATATTAAACATACATTTTCAAAGCAACTAAGTGGTTTTCCACAAACTGAAAGAGACTATTATTCTGACATTAGTTTACTTATTTTAAGAATGAATAAGATCTAATAACTATGAATTCTAAACTAACCCACATCTTATTATGGCCCAGATATTTTTCTATACTTTCTGGAAGATTAGGACACATTTAAATCAAACTGTAAATATATATTTTCTGCCCTTGTTATTTATCTTCAATAACTTTAATAAGCCCATGAATGGTGTATCAAAACTTCTTCAAAAGCCATTTTTATATTTTTTTTTCTAGAAAGTTTTTATTTTTCTGTTATGAATAATTGCTTTTTGTGGTTATTCCAAATGATTTTATAAATTTCATAATTTTTATGCCTAACTTGTATCCATGAAATAACAAGAATATAATCCCCATCCAAAAAACAAAAACATTGGCATACTGAAAGGCTCTGTTCATACTGATTATGTTCAAGACCGAAACTACATACTGTCTCATTAATTAGATGGTGGTTTAGTCAAATTTTTATAGATTTTTAATGATTTATGGCTTTCCATGATGTTTTCTTCGGCAAAATCCCACCAAATTACAGCTTTCCGAAAGTTGTAGTACTGCTTTAGTAGGACTTTCAACTTAAAACTCAAATCAGGCTTAATGTGCTTTTCTTTTTGAAGCTAAAATTTATGCTTTATAGTGCTTTTAAGACACTGATATCCAAGTGTCCCGTTTATCTTTAATCAAAAGTAATTATAGTCTTATTGAAAAGTAGATTACATATCAAATAATGAAACTTCAAGTTGTAGTAAAAGTGAAAAAAACAAAGGCAAAAGAAAAAAACTTTTTTTTTTTGATTAGGGGTTTTCTGAACAGGATTTGTATTTAATCAGAATGACTAAAGACCCTTTTTTGATGATGAGCACAAAAGAAGCAAATGGAATCATTAGATCCCACGTTTTCTGTCATCTATTTTTATTGCAACTTCAACTAGGTATAGTGTGTTGATGTGAAATACTTTTGGAGCACATAATCTTTAAAAAAAAAAAAAACTTATACAAAACCCACATACTTCTAGATTGGGTTTGAAATGATTGGTGTGGTGAGGTGTCTGGGTGGCTCAGTCGGTTACGCATCTGCCTTCAGCTCAGGGCACGATATCAGGGTCCTGGGATAGAGTCCTGCACCCAACTCCTCTCTGCCTACAGCTCACGCGTGCTTTCTCTCTCTCTCTCTGACAAATAAGTAAAGAAAAACTTATTTAAAAAAAGAAGTAGTTGTTGTGGATTTATTTTTTTTAATCTTCTTTTCTGGTCAGCATAAATATCCTTTAATTTCTATCTCCAGTAGGATTTCATTTTGAGGTTTAACATGTATGGAGCCAGTATAAAGTTTTGCAATTTAGTAATTCTGCATGCTAAGTCATTTAAGATGAAAATTAAAATATGAAGTTTATGGAAGAAGATTAATTTTCTTCTTCTGTAACGTCTGACTCTTTGCCCCCTTCATCATCTCCTGCTTGTTGATCCTTTCTTAGTGGAGGGGTGGATAACTGACCTATTCCAGATACACACTTAGCTGAAAGTGATCTTTGAAGGGGCCACTTCGAATTTGCTTTTACCATTTGTAAACCAGATGAAGAATTTGGTGGTTACAGAGAATTTTGGAAAACCTCTAAATCCTCTTCATCAATCTTTTGTATGTTTTGATACACAGCAGTGTAGACCTCCAATGCTTTGTCAAAAAATAGCATTTTGGTAATGATACATTCTGAAAATACAGTCTTTATATCCTTTATTTTCCGCTTTTCAAAATGGTATTTTCCTCCAGAAGACGAGTTGTTCAGGGAGCATCCACTGCAACTCTCTGCAGTTCGGTTTCCACATGCGAAATAATATGTCGAACATCAGGATTTCGCTGACATTTTCTTCCCGAGTTAACTGTTTAGTTTCTCGACTCCTTGCTGTTAATGTCGCTTTGAGGTCATCTCCTTTCGTTTTAACAACGGCTCCATAAGCTTTCAAAGGGTCAACCCCGTCCTCTTGAAATCTTTCAATCTCAGCTTGTCCAAAATCTTGCAGTTTGGCAAACTCATCACACTTCTCGGGGCCCTGCTTTAAATTTGGGAACGCTGGAGAGGCACACACGCTGATTTCATTCACCAGGAGGTCTGCTTCGTCTCACAGCCCGGCAGTCTTACGCACAGAAGCAGCGAAGGTTTGGCACCGCTCTCCACACAATTGTGACAGGACCTTGCAGTTGTCTGTGTGGCTGGAGCAGACGGGTTTTCCAAGCTTCGCCTGGGCATCTTGCCTTGAGATCCATCGGGACCCTAGGCCGGGACCTCCCATCCACCTGGGCAAGCACCGGGAGGAATGAGGAGGGGTGCCTGCGAACCACCACTTCCTGAGACCCCCTTTTTATATGCTTTATTTTCTAATTGTTTCTTATTTTGTTGTAGTAAAAAATAAAATACATCATACAAAATTTATCATGCTAACCACTCTTCAGTGTGGAGTATGATGGCATAGCTATATGCACTTGTGCAACAGATCTCTACCTTTTTCAACTTGCAAAGCAAGCTCTAAACCCCTTGAACAACTCCCCTTTCTTCCTCCCTCACCTCTGGAAACCACCATTCTACTCAGTTTTTAAGCATTTGACTGCTTTTAGGTATCTCATGTAAGTGGAGTCATACAGTATTTGTCTTTTTCGTGGCTGGCTTATTTCACTTAGCATAATATCCTTCAAGTTTCATGTAGAAGCAGGGATTTCCTCAGCAGCATTTAGAATGTCATAATTACTTTGATGTGTTTGTTCAGAAGTTATTTAAGCAATTCAGAATGAATTTTTTTTTCACATTTTATTTATTTTTTTTTATTTTTTTTTTTTAAAGATTTTATTTATTTATTTGACAGAGAGAAATCACAAGTAGGCAGAGAGGCAGGCAGAGAGAGAGAGAGAGGAGGAAGCAGGCTCCCTGCTGAGCAGAGAGGCCGATGCGGGACTCGATCCCAGGACCCTGAGATCATGACCTGAGCCGAAGGCAGCGGCTTAACCACTGAGCCACCCAGGCGCCCCGTTTTTTCACATTTTAAAGCAAAGAAACTTCTTTGTACATGACAGCTAAAGAGAACACACGTTATATAAAGCTGATAAAAATGATCATTTAAGTATAATTTTATGCACAATTTTATTTGGTAATTTTTTAATGAGTTTTTTTTTAATTATTCACTAAAATTAGTTTAATACTATGATACTGCATGCTATGAATTCACTTTTTCATTTGAGTTCTGCCCGCTGTTGTGTGCACAGATAGAGCAGATGTTCTCAAACTTTTATTTGAGTACAGGCCACATGCATTATAATGACATACTTGATTGAATGGTGAAGAATGAAATCATTTCCTTCCTAGCAGTGAAATATTTATAGAAATAAATTGCATTATGTAAAAACAATGTCTGCTAAAGGTATATTATGATACATACAAATAATTGAATTCAAAAATATCCCCTGTGCTTAAAACAGTAATAAATATTTAATAAATATTATAGAGAGCTGGTGCTTAGTCATTTGTAGCAAACAAAAGAGACAGATCTCAAACTAAGTCTTGTTTCTAGACAGACTGGATAGCACTACTAGTCATTTTTTTTTTTAAGAATTATAAGCTTATAGGAAGGTACTAGTTTTTAAAGAGGATAATAACTTCAGTTTGGAAAGTCTTGGGTTACAGAGCTCGCTGGGTGTTCCAAGTAAATGTTCAACTAAAGTTATACGTACGGAACCAGATTTTGGAGAATTCTGAACTTAGAGATATTGATTTGGGAGTTAATACAATATAAGGGGAAAAACCTACATAAGGAAAACAGAATAGAATCCAGTTGTCAATGGGATGAGCCTAGTTCTTAATCCCAGCTAATTTATAATCTAGTCAAGGATAATCAAGAATTAACTATGTATTTTAAAAGAACAAGTGAACCCAAATTTTGCTTGAGTCCTGTAAAGCCTCTGTGGAAACTTGCTTAAAACAATTATCTTACAGGATAAACTGAAAGTGAAATTTAGTCAAACTTTTCACAATAGCTTAAGTTATCTTTCTAAATACAACTGTACTTAAAATAATTTGTGTTTCCCCACTATGTACAGAAGTTTAAAAGATGAGCTTGAAATATTTTATGGAGATGTCACTCATATATTATGTATCTCCCTATATTATAAACATTTATTTTTATTTTTTTGCCTTCACAAATTGTGTGAGATATTTGAACTCAAGGATAAAGTTTTGTTCCTAAGGGCTAAGTTTCATTGATTTTATTTATAGTGATACTTCTATTTGAAACCCTAAAAAAAAAATTGAAATTGTGACTGACATCCAAGAAATGTTTACTGACTTAGAAATTGACCTAAAAATGAACCTCTGCTAATATGTGTTTGCCAGTCTTATTGTTCCCTGCTCACCCCCCAACCAACATACTGCTAATGTCGCTGGTCTCCCAAATTATGAGCAATCATGATTTCTCCATCTGATAAGTTTTCCTTGTTGTGAAATTTCTTGCTGACCTGCAAGGACTACAGAGTTTACTCAGATAGAGCATATTTTAGTTGATTATTGTGTTTGTGTGTATGCAAGTGTGCTCCAAATTAAGATTCATCTAGGACCGGAAAAATGATCTCATTTAATGTAACCATCTCCTCACAGACTTGGGAATTTCAATTCCTTTATCCTTGTTTTTTCTAGTCTTTTTAGTTTGAAATAGTATTCTTTTTTTTTCCTTTTTAAGATTTTATTTACTTATTTGACAAAGAGATAGAGAGAGGCAACCCAGGAAGGCAGAAGGGCAGGCCGAGGGAGAGGGAGAAGCAGGCTCTTCACTGAGCAGGGAGCCCAATGTGGGGCTCAATCCATAGACCCTGGGATCATGACCTGAGCCAAAGGCAGTCACTTAACCGACTGAGCCACCCAGAACCCCCTGAGATAGTATTCTTAATAGAAATATAAAAGCACATTTGAAGATGACTGTTTTTATTCTTTCTATAACATCTTTAGTTGGTTTGTCCCACAATCAAGGCTCTTCCACTTCTATTTCTTCCTCTTCCTCTTCCCCTTTCTCCTCCTCTCCCACTCCCTCTTCCTCCTCCTCCCCATTCTTCTGCTTTTTCTTAATCTTCTCCATAACATGCTCACAAAAGAGATATTTTAAAGGATATTAGCATTTACTGCACTCCTCTGTCATTTTAAGTTCAGATTTTCTCGAATCTGTTCTTAAAGTCCAGCTTCCTAATTTGTCTTTGGTTATACATCACAAACTGCTGCCTTATATACATCTTCTTAAACCTGGGCTGGTCAGAAAATAATCTTTGTAGCTATATGAACGTCTTTAGGTCCTTCAATATCTTTTGTTTTTGTTTTACTTTTTTGTTTGCTTGTTTCTTTCTTTCTTTTTTTCCTTTAAGTAATAAGAACGAATGAATCAGAAACAATAACAGTAAAGTCCCTGTAGCTTGAGGCCTAATAGCAACCTGATCTCCAGCGAACATTTGAATCTAAGCCTGGTATTTGTGCATATTTTACCTGAGTAAAAGTTTAAATGTGCACCTTTTTTTAAAAATGTGCACTTTTTAAAGCACGTATCCTTACTTTCTCATTTTGGATGATATACAGCATAGTGCTTGTTAGAAGAGGTTATTTATAAGATTTTTAGACACCTGCAATGCAATCTGCTTGAGGATTATTACAATAGCCTGATTTAAATATCAATTTGTCAGTTTGAAGAATTAGATTTCTACAGTATATCAAAATTGACTTCTGCTTCTTAATAAGATGACAAACTAATGTGGGCTGCTGACTCCCTCTTTCCAGTGTAACCCTAGAGATGCCGTAGGTGGGGGACTGACAGAGTTGAGATACTCATAAAATTTTTGAAAAAATACTAAGGAAATGGAAGTGTCACAGAGGCAGAAAATGGCAGGCTATAACAGTGGAGCGACCATTGTTGTCTATGGGAACCTGTGAGGTGAGACATTTTGTTATGCAAACTTTGGACTCTCACTCTATATTTAAAGTTCCTTCTTTTCCACACTTTCACCACTGAAAGGCAGAACAATGGAACTCCAGCTCTGAGAGGAATAGATTCAGTAAGCTGGACACTAATAACTATTTTATGAGGCTGTTAAAACCAAAGGACATTTCTGAGCCTGCCCTTAACAGTCCTTCCGATGCTTATCACCATTGAACAGCACAACCAAAGGAAACATCTACATGGGTAGTACAGAGAGCTCCCTCCCAGGCAGAATTCACTAATGGAAAACAAATGGGTATACAACACTGGATGTGTGCTTATGAGAGAAGCAGTTGGAACTGAGCTGTATCACTGGCTCATCCTCCCACCCAAGTAGGATTTTACTTGGGATAATAAATTAACATGAAAGGAAAAACAAAATTCAAGAAAAACAGAAATCATCAGGGAAAAGTGGGATTTTAAGAACTGGTAGAAGAAAGATCTGCTCCATAAAATACAATGACTATGACTATGACTATATATTAAAAAGGGTAATATAATTCATTAAATGTAGTTGGGAGTTGTAGCACATGTTTCTTAAAAATTGATAGATTTGGCAGACAAAAGATAAGCAAAATTATTGAGGATTAGAGTAAATAATAATTAGCTAGAATTAATAGCTGTATAGTTATGCCAACAATATGAATATATTTATTCTTATCATACACACTTGAAACTTGACAAAATTAAGCAAATGTCAAGTCATAATGCTACTTGAAAGGAACCTTAAAGTCCAAAAGAAACAATATCATATTTCATGACCAAATATAAAATACTAAATGTCAATGAGAAAGGATAAATTTTAAAATTAACAATCATAAAACTATGTATCTATTAAAAATAAAATGCAATTAAATAATTCTTCAGTTACAGAGAAAAATCAGAAAGAAATTATTTAAACCTAAAAACTGAAGTTCAAATCAATCCTGTAAACCAATATCAAGTAATTAAACTTTTTTGACCCCAGAGCAGAATTTAGTATCTTTGAGAATTTCCTTTCCCTTGCAATGCAACTTTTTTCTTAGCCTCTGTGACAGTAGTTCTATCTTTATGGCCTTTTCCTTAGATCCCTTGCAAACTAATCCTTCTTAGTTCTCCCATGAAATATTCCAATTTCTCAAGATCAGCCTAAGACTTAATTCTCTATTTTTTTCTTTTCTATATACTTAGACATACTCATCCATACACCTCCCCTTAATGATCAAATGCTTACAAAATACTTCCAAGTTTAAATCTATATTCTACACCTTTCTTTTGAACACCAAACCCCTATGTCCCAATTGCCTATTGACATCTCTGGTTACTAAAGGCAGATCTAACTTTAGACTCCAAAGGATTTCCCTGTGACCTTTATCTCTTAATCAGATTCTCCTCTAATGATGCTAATAACAATGTCCAATAGATCAATGTTATATTACTAAATCATTAATATATTGATACAAATGATACTAGCTTCATTTGCAAGTATATATTTCAAGTATATATTTCTATATATTTCTAACAATGTGTTTATATACATTCATGTATTCTTTTTACCATTCTATCACCTGGATTATTAATGTAATCAGATCTTAAAGACTTAAATGAGTTAGAGAGAAATTTTGTAACTTTCTCAAGGTTACATAAATAGGAAGTTGCTGAGATGAGCTATGAACCCAAGTAATCTGAATCCAGAACTCTTGCCATAATCTCCCAGCACAAATAATTGTATCCTGCCAAGTACAGCTGAGCAATTTCTGAGACCTGCCTATTCTACAACATTCCCTAAATATCTGTAATAGTGAAAGTACTTCAATTGCTGTAACAATACCTGCCTAATGTGTAATAGCTCAAACCAACTAAAACAAGTATTTCATTCAAAAAATATTCCAAGATAGACTTGGCTTTGGGCTTCACTATGAATTTATTGCATCTGTATCACACTAGTAAAAGGGTGAGAACATGGAGTCTACATGTTGGATTTTTAAAATCAGCTACTCCCAGAAGTGGCTCAGATCCCTTCTGCTCAAAGCCAGTTAGTTAGAACCCATTCAATAGATAGCATGCAATAGGTACCTGGGGAAAGAGTTTTCCCCATGGTATATCATCCTTGCTCTTGTATAAAGCTACCAGCGCTTTTCACATAGCTTACTTCTATCGTCTCCCAAGTAATCTCTTTGGATTTTTTCTTGCTGTTTTCCAGTGTATTCTTTACTTTTAATGTAACCTGATCAGATCATTTTCTTGATAAAAACTCTTCAATCCTTTCCATTGCTTGTGAGAAGACCTCGAGTCTAGCAAGGCTTGGCCTCCACTTATATTTTCAACCTTATTATACACCATACTCTCCTTTTTTTGAGCTCCAGAGTTGCAGACTCTCTTTGATTTGCTCCATCTAGCCACGACAATCTTTTTACATGCTGATCCATCTCCCTAGCATACCTTCCACCCTCCTGCCCAGTTCTAACTCATTCTGTAGGACTAACAAAAACCTCACTTCCTCAGGGAAACTTCCATAACATCCTCTTTTAGAAGCATGTCCCAAATTTTGAAGTTAGTTTCTCTCATATTTTTGCTGTATATTTAATGTTCTTTCCCTACATTTATCATTGCTTTAATTAATTCTAATAATCTAGTACATATTAACATATACATTAGACTGTTTCAGGGTGGACATATAAGTATACGTTCTTTGTAAATTTTTCTGTCATACTAATGCCAGGAAGCATGATTTTTCTATGGGCCTAAATGGAGGCTATATATGTGGTCTTTAGGAAAGGAAATACATATATATATATATATATGAAATTATTCCAAAAGGAGGACTGGACACAGAAAATTTTAGTGGTAGTTTTGTAGCAAGATTTTAGCTTGTATGGGGTATATGAAAATTATGTTTATAAGGTACATCAAGACAAAACAGATTGTTGTCAGAGTCTGGTTTAAATATTAACTTACAAATCTTTGTTAAGTTGATCACATTGTCTCAAAGAATTAGTATGTGTGTGTGTGTGTGTGCACGTGCGTGTGTTTAGTGCATTCTAGTTCATGTTTATAGTCTGCCAACTTCTTCAGACACTAACAAGGTGATCATCAAACATACATAAAAAGAATTACCTTTTAAATCTCAATGAATCTTGAATCATCTTTGCTCCTCACCAGGAAATTTTGAGAGATAGTGAAGTAGTTGGGGAGAAAAATGATTCTCCCCCGCTTCATATACAAAATCAAGAATTCATTAAACCCTATCAAGCATTTATTCTATGTCTCTTTTTGTACAAAACATCACATCTTTACAAAATACAAGGAATATAAAGATGAAAAAAAAGATAAGGCTCATGCCCTTCAGCTGAATCACTTAGCAAGCAGAATTAGAAAAAAGAATCTTCAATAGTGGGGATTTTTCTTGTGGTAAAGGTGGCAATGACAGTAGGAGAGAATCCCAAACAGCTGTTGAAGGATAAGGTGAGATAGGGAAGCCACAGGCATTTGGGCAGAAGGTACTTTTAGCACAACACAAAACAATTTCACATAGTCACGGATGTTTGGAAAGTGAGAGCAGCAGACAGACCACCCTGTGTGTGATCATCTGAGATGCATTGGCTCAATTTCAGCAAAACTGTCATGTAGCCTCAGGGACAGATCCATAAAAGAGAAAGCTGAAATTGGGCGGTAGCTTATAGCTTCTCAAATCCTGTTTGGGGAGAAAGGGAAAACGGCTTGGAAAAAGGCCATACATCAGCATGTATGAAAGGTCATCCAATATGTTTTCATCAAATTCCTAATAAAAATGATAGTGTCAACACCTGCTAAGGAAAGCAAAGACTAAATCAGTTCTCTGCACAAAATGTGTCGAACATTGGCCTTTTCAGCTTCCTCAAAGTTTGTCAAGCAGGTTGCACTACTGACCACAGGCTGGTTTATGAATATTGAGGACCGAGTTCACCACATTGGTCTAGAATAGACATAAATCACCTCTTCAGCTTTCTTAAAACAAATCACTCCCTTTCTTCCATCACAACCAGTGAGAAAGAACAAAACACATATATTTCTGCATGATGGGTATTTCTAAAAACTCTCTTTTCCAGGTCATTTTTACTAGGTTTGATTTAGTGACTGTCTCAGTGCTCTGAATCCATGGTGCAATTTCTTATTTAAATATTCAGCATTGAGACAGAGAATGGCTAAAACTTGAAATTATGCATTTCATGAAATATGTGTATGTATGTATATATAAACACCTCGGTGTAATTATTACTTGTCCTACAAGTAATAGGAGTAAAGGAGATTGACTCTGAAAATTAAAGATATAGGGGCGCCTGGGTGGCTCAGTGGGTTAAGCCGCTGCCTTCGGCTCAGGTCATGATCTCAGGGTCCTGGGATCGAGTCCCGCATCGGGCTCTCTGCTCAGCAGGGAGCCTGCTTCCTCCTCTCTCTCTGCCTGCCTCTCTGCCTACTTGTGATCTCTCTCTGTCAAATAAGTAAATAAAATATTAAAAAAAAAAGAAAAAAAAATTAAAGATATAAACCCAGTGAAATTTTTAAGTCTTTTTGGGGGGATCTTTTGTTTCCAAATAATAGAAATTTTAATAAATCTCATTTAGAGGAAAAAATGTGGAGAGAAAATGAGCAGAAAGAAGAACAGAGGAAGGATGGAGAGAAGGAAGGAGAAAGAAAGAAGGAGAGGGGGAAGGGAGGAAAAGTGACGTATGTTATTAAAATATAGAAATGAGTTATGGTTCACCGAGATACAGTCCAAACTCCTGAGACCGGACAAAGAACTGGAAAGCAGTTACATCCCAAGGCAGATGTGACTCGGTCCTCTTTGTGGTGCTGAATGACATCCTACTGTAAGTTCTCTCTGATTATATCCTCCATTCTCTGTTTCTCTTCAGGCTAGCTTTCTCCAGTTCTCTGTGAGTATAACCATATATGGAAGCATCACAAATCAAGCATTCAGAGAGAAGCACAAATACTTCACAATTCCAAATGCAATTTTATTTTATTTATTTTTTTAAAGATTATTTATTTATTTATTTGACAGAGAGAGATCACAAGTAGGCAGAGAGGCAGGCAGAGAGAGAGGAGGAAGCAGGCTCCCCGCTGAGCAGAGAGCCCGATGCGGGACTCGATCCTAGGACCGTGAGATCATGACCTGAGCCGAAGGAAGAGGCTTAACCCACTGAGCCACCCAGGCGCTCCCAAATGCAATTTTAGAAAAGAAATCTTCTCATTGGCACCGTTTGGATCAGGTGCCTAACCCTCTTACTTTCGGGTATGGTTGGTGATAAAGGGTCATGGATGTCAGGGGTTGCAACTCAGGATGGGAAAAGTTCTTGGAAAAATGCAAGTAGATTATATTCCAGATAAAACATTTAAACTGCCATTTAAAATAAATAAATAAAAGTGAATTTCCCTTTTTAAAAGATCCTATTCTCATATACGAAGTTAGTGAGATCTCACATGTCTGTACAGAGTGTACAATAGTGAGACGTATTCTTTGAGAGCATTCTTCCAAACTTAATAGCCTAGCCTCAATTAGCTACTGACATTTTCACATCTTTTATTGAATAATTAACATGTGATTAAACTATACATATTAAAAGTGAACTAATTCATAAATTTTGACATTAGAGTCAAACATGAAAACACATCAAAATCAAGACAATGAACATAGACGTACCCTCCAAATTTTTACTCATGGCTCTTTATAACTTTTGCAAATTGCTTTCTTCCCAAGCACTCCCCCATCCCTAGACAGCCACTGATACACTTTCTATTTTTAATAAACAAATCGTTCTTTCTAGAAATGTATATAAACGGAATAATAAAAGATCAACTCTTTTGTTTCTTCTTTCACTCAGCATCCTTTTTCTGAGATACATTCCTATTGTTGGGTACATTCAATATTTCATTCCTTTAAATGCTGAGTAACATCCTCTAGTTTTAACACTCTAAAATTTGTTTAACCATTCATCTATTAAGTTTTTGCATTTTATGCAAACAAAGCTGTATGAACATTTTCACACAACTTTTTGTATGGGCATATGCTTTTATTTATCCTAGGTAAATACCTGAATATGGAAGCCAGGCTATATTTTTCTTTTCTTTCTTTTTTTTTTTTTAAGTTTTTATTTATTTATTTGACAGACAGAGATCACAAGTAGGCAGAGAGGCAGGTAGAGAGAGAGGAGGAAGCAGGCTCCCTGCTGAGCAGAGAGCCCGATGCGGGACTCGATCCCAGGACCCTGAGATCATGACCTGAGCATCATGCAGTGGCTTAACCCACTGAGCCCCCCAGGCGCCCCCAGGCTATATTTTTCAAAACAGTCTTATCAGTTTGTATTCCCACCAGCAGTGCATGACAATGTTAGTATGCCTCCGCTTTGACTGTACTTGGTATGATAAATCATTTTAAGTTTAGTCATTCAAATATGCATGTAGTGGAATCTAATTGTGGTTTTAATTTACAATTCTTTTTTGACTAATGGTGTTGACACCTTCATATGTGTTGAATGTTTGCAATCAGTATATTTCCCTTTGTGATTCAGATCTTTTGTCCATTTAAGAAAATTAGTTGTTTGCTTTTTACTGATCGAGTATAGTAATTCCTTACATATTCTGCATACTATCTTTTTAAAAATATGTTTTAAAAATATGTTTTGCAAAGGGGACACAGTCTGTCACATTCTCGTTTTTTATGAAATCCAATTCATTGATTTTTTCCTTTATTGTTCACACTCTCGAAATCATATTTTAAAATTATTTACTAAATCTCAAATCATCATAACTTTCTCCATATTTTTCCTAGATATTTATTTTTTTATTTTTACATTTATATTGATGATACATTTCTAATATTTATTTTTTTCTGAATTAAGTTTTATTTATTCTAGGGCAAACTCAAAAGGCTTTTTTGTTTTCTTGTTTTTTTTTTTTTTCCAAATCCCAGCACATTATTAACAAAAAACCCTGCATATTTGCCATCATATACTTGAAAGTGAGACAAATAAGATATGATATACATACAGAATGGATGTAACATTAAAAGCCCAAGGTAAATTTTGAATATGGTATAAGGTAAGTACTAAGGTTTTGTTGTGGTGGTGGTTGTTTTTAATATTGCAGGCTTTCCAGTTGTTCCATACCATTTGTCGACCAACTTATCATTTTCAAATTGAATTGCCTTGGCATGTTTATCAAAGACCAACTGCTGACACATATGTGGGACTATTGTGTTCCACTGATTTATGTGTCTATTTTAGTACAATATCACAAAAACTTTAAACTGTTACTATATAAGAAGGTAAGGTACTTTAAGTTCTAAAATTTTTTTAATCTTTTCAACATGGCTTGAACTATTTCAGATACATGGCACTCCCATATACATTTATAAATAGGCCTGTTTGTATTTCAATTCGACTGATTTGAATCTATGGGTCAATTTTGAAAGAATTAATGTTTTAACTACATTCAGTCTTCTGACCCATTAACATAGTATATCTCTCCATTTATTTAGGTCTTCTTTCATTTCTGTCAGGTTTGTTTTGTAGTAGTCAGTGTAAAAATTATGCCTTTGGTCAAATATGTATCTACATATGTGTTAAATATATTCCTAAGAATTCCACGTTTTTATAATATTGTAAATAGTATCTTTTATTTCAATTTCCAGGTTTTCATTGTCTGAGCCATTCCAGTTTTCTCTTAATAAGAATATAGATACTCAAACAAAACAAAACAAAATAAAAAAATATATAGATATTCCAACTTGCTTTTGATAAGAGCACAATTTATCTTTTCCCATATTTTAAATTATAACCTATCATTATCTTTATATTTAAATATTTAGGTTTTGTTTGTTTTTGTAAGCAACACATATTCAAGTATTGCATTTTTATATAATCTGATAGTCTCTGCCTTTTACTTGGGGATTTGCAACCAGTTATATTTGAGGTAATTATTCATATAATTACATAATATAATTTATATAATCTGTTTATTTGACCTATGTTTTTCTTTTTTCCTCTTTACCAGTTTCCTTTAGGCTATTGAATATTTTTTATGACACCATTTTCACTCATTTGTTCATTATTTAACGGAAATTGTTTTGCTCTTTTAGTGATTCCTCAAATTTTATACTGTAAATCTTTAAATCAATTCTTGCTGCCTTCAATATATCTTCAATATATGTTACACCACTTCACAAATAGAATTAAAAACTTAGAGCAGACTATGCCCATCCTTTCTTGGCTTTCTGATGTTTGTTCTCACACGCTTTATCTCTGTGTGTTTTATTAGTCCCACAAAAATTGTGTGTATGTGTGTATATATTTATGCATTTTGGTGTAAACAGTCACTGACCTTTTAAAAAGTTTTGAAAGCATGGTATTTTGCATTTATCTTCACAAGTTAGTTGTTTCATGTAGAAAGGTAAATCTGTTCCCTGTTATTTCCTCTTGTTCAGAGATACATCCAAGGTTATCTTTTACATGAGATTTTATGTTTTCTCCTTCAGAGTTATTTAGTGTGCCCAAAGATAAGTATTATTTATTATTTTTATCATTCATATAAATAACAAGCAAAAATAAAGATAAGAAGAGTTCAGATTTAATCATTCTTGATTCTTCAACTGAAATAGTATTTGGAGGGCGCCTGGGTGGCTCAGTGGGTTAAGCCGCTGCCTTCGGCTCAGGTCATGATCTCAGGGTCCTGAGATCGAGTCCCACATCGGGCTCTCTGCTCAGCAGGGAGCCTGCTTCCTCCTCTCTCTCTGCCTGCCTCTCTGCCGACTTGTGATCTCTGTCAAATAAATAAATAAAATCTTTAAAAAAAAAAAAAGAAATAGTATTTGGAGATTTTACAACAGTAAATACTTAAGCTTAATAATCATTCTGGGTATAATTATGAATTTGAAATATTTTCTACTTTAATTTTTTCAGTTTAAAAATTACAACTTTTAATTTCAAATTTTTGTTTTGGGAAAGTAAAAATCTGTGGTATCATATTGCCCAATTGATAGATGTTTATATAATCAGCAAACAAAATTCTATAGGAGAAGGTGTATGTTTAATGAAGTTAGACAGCACATGGGCTAATAAATAAAGCTTGGATTTCTGAGATTTGGGTGTCTATGAAACATGTAAGCAAATACTTTGTAGCATGTTTATGTATTCGTCTAGAGTTCACTGGGGGAAGTTACAAATTTTTGGCAGTATTAATGGGTAACTAGCCAAGTTCTTGAGTATGAGTCAACTGTCAAAGAGAGTGAAAAAAAGAATAAATATTAAATCTGATGATATGATCCTAGAAAACTCAAGCACACAGCCACCAATTAAAAACATGAATCATGTGTGAAGACATAATGAGATAATGTTTCTAAAGCTTTATTGCATTGTTGAATTAAAAAAAAAAAAAAAAAGCATACTCTTCTCTAAGAAGACAGTCTGTATGGGGTGCCTGGGTGGCTCAGTGAGTTAAAGCCTCTGCCTTTGGCTCAGGTCATGATCCCAGGGTCCTGGGATCAAGCCTCATATCAGGCTCTCTGTTCAGCAGGGATCCTACTTCCCCCTCTTTCTCTGCCTGCCTCTCTGCCTACTTGTGATCTCTGTCTGTCAAATAAATAAATAAAATCTTGAAAAAAAAAAAAAAAAAGAAGACAGTCTGTATTTCTTAACTCTATGACGCAAAACAGTATATTTTTCACTTCTAGATTTTAATAAACAAGGCAGGATAAACTGTTTCAAAGATATTACACTCATCTACCCCTATATTTTGAGGAAAAGAAAGTCATATTATTTAAATAGGCCTAGAAATGGAAAGGGTGCAGATTAGCACATCACCATGCAGTTGGAGACTTTTCTCTGAACCTGAAGTACACAGCTTAATTTAACAAATATTTACTAAATGTCCACTTATAATCAATTACTATTTTAGGAGCCAAGACACATGAGTGAATAAAGAAAAGCATCTCTGAACGGATAGAATCAGGATAGATTACGTAATTTGCAGGACTCAGTGCAAAATGAAAATATATAGTCTCTTGTTAAAAAATAAATAATTTCAAGGTGAAGAAAACAGAGCATTAAACTAACACAAAGCATAGGTCTCTGTAATTTCACAGGTCACTCATCCGTAAAGCCATTCCAGGGTGAAGTCAAATCCTGTGGGAGGAAATATATGATGTATGGAGTTTTAAGTGTATTCCCAATCATGTCTTAAAATCTCCTCCCTTACACCCTAGATTTAAAAGAAGAATTAAAGAAACTTTTTTCCTTAATATACCTTGAAAATATCCTCTGTTGGAACATTAATTTGAATATTTCAACAAATTTCCATAATATTAATGAAGAATAAATACTGCCATAAATATTTAAAATAGTGAAAGGTCCCATTCAAAGCACATAGTAAATAAAAATGTAGTTTAAAATTCTTCAACTGATCACCATCAGTTTTCTTATTATATTCATATTCCCAACAGTAAGGTTTTTATTGGCAACTAGATTTAATATATATGCATACAAAGTTTTGGAAGATATTATTTGATGACATACAATACAATTTCAACTTCAACAGCCAACTCACCTGCATGTCCCAATCTCAAACAAAATTAATAATTACAAACTCCCCACTTTAGGGTCTACTTTTTGTGAGTTGGTTATCTAATGACTACGTCAGTGCTCAGTCATTCTGAATATGCAGTATGACTGTGTAAAATATCTGCAAACATTCTAACTATAGATCGTAGAAAACTATGATATTGTCCTGTTAGTGTTTTGTTGTTGTTGTTCTTAATACTTTTATGCAATAATTGTATAATGGGTTGTAATTTATTTTAATGACTTTTATTTCCTGTGGTATCCTAAAGCATTTCTTAGTTCAAATACACATTCAAATTCTTTGTGAACATATGAAATTTACAAATTTGCTACTCATGTTACCAATTACTCATACAGAATTACAATCAAATTATGATTCCAAATTGACATTAATTTTTCTGCAACTATGACGTCAGAAAATGTATATATTTTAGGATTGTCTTCCCCATCCACATAGGAAGATATATTCTCAATTTATTCTTATCATAGAAGCAACTTGTTTTTAATTTATCTATATTTTCCTATAAAAGATTCCAGAAGATTCCAGTTATATGCAGTAGAGATATGCCATTTGAGGTTTCAGAATGGCACTTGATTTTATTTTTAATCCAATTTTCTTCTTTTAAAATAGTGACTCAACTTTCACTGGTGTTATCTCAATTCATATTTAACTTAAATTTAATATTGATTATTCTATTTGTTGCTGTCTGTGTGGTAAATTATGTTTACTAGACATAGAACTCTGAAGATGATTGTTTTGATAAGGGTCTATATATGAGGCATATCAAATACTGATTTTTAATATAATCTACATCCATTTTATGTTATAATAAGTTGTTTGGCTAAGTTTTCTGAGTTTAATGCCTATTTCTAGAAATAGTGTTTTGTGATAAAAAAAAAATCATATGGATATATTTATTTCCTACAAATAAAAACTTATTCGGGTCTCTTGAATGCCCAGAGTTTCTCATTTTATCTCTAATCTTTATTTTAGCAGACAGAAAAAGGAAAACTTGGAGGAATTATTTAGGAAGTGATGCCAGCAAGCTGCTAATAAGCATGAAGTATCTTTTCCTTATGATAAATTTACAAATATCAAAAATTTGACAAAACTTCTGTGTTTCTACGGTATACAATTTGTAATCTTTATAAATTACTGGAGAAATTCATATTTCTAATTGCCAACTTTATGGCATTTTTTGCTATATACTACTCTAAGGATTAATACCTCAATATTTTAATGACCACTTTAACTTTCAGACTCCAGCTACTTTATATAGATGTTCAATGCCCGCACTGGGTTCTAACGTCTCTCAACTTCGCAGGAACAAGAAAAGGCTACAGAAATTTTGATTCCTAACTGGAAATATCTAGATCCAGCTGCTTGCAACTTCACAAAGTATTTTCTACCAGAGTTTGCCTGAAGCCATGGAGAAGCTGAAAGCGTACTAGAACTGAAAAACTTCTGAAGACGTTCTAATGACATTCCAGTTTCCAGATCTATTGTTCTTGAGGTCATGCTGAGTTTCCGTCCTTGGTCCAGTGGAAATGATTTATTCATTCAACTGTTGGTACATCCTTTCATTGTATATGGAGTGTGTGTGTGTGTGTGTGTGTGTAACCACTATGTACCACCATGGGTCTCAGCAGGAAAAAGAGAGCATGTCTGAAAGAGAAAATTGAAAAAAAAAATCAAAAAGAGTATATACAAAGGTGTGTGCAGGATATAGAGAAATAGCAGGAGATAGCATAGTATGTGGGGAGCTGCAAGATTGGGAGATTTTTGTCTACATCTCGATGAAAAAAAAGCAATGGCAGAGAGTGATTATCTGAAACCAGAAGAGAGTATGTGATATATGTGTGAGCTCTCCACTTCCCACCAGAACTTTGTCTTTTGGTGAAGGGAGGCAACAAATCCAGGAAATCCAGGACCTAGAAAGATGGTGGAGTAAATATTCAGTCCTCATTGTCTTAAAGCCTTTTTGCCAGTGCTTCTGGCTAGTAGCCAAACTCAGCTAGAGATCTAGAGAAAAAATGTAATTGTTAAGACAAAATGGATGGATTAGGTTTTAAGGATTTAAGCACCTCAAGTTGAAAGCAAAACTATCCAGAATTAGAAATTTATTTTAGGGGCACCTGGGTGGCTCAGGCGTTAAGTGTCTGCCTTCGGCTCAGGTCATGATCCTAGGGTACTGGGATCTAGCCCTGCATCGGGCTTCCTGCTTGGCAGGGGAGTCTGCTGCTCCCTCTCCTACTCCCCCTCTTCCTGTTCCCTCTCTCATTGTGTTGCTTTCTGTCAAATAAATGAATAAAATCTTTAAAAAAAATTTATTTTATTTGAGCACTAAGATTAGATGAACCTGCTAAAAATAAATCAAACATGGTGTATGTCCTAGTACAGTCTAAATCAAATGTAGTTGCTAATATGTACTTTGTGAGAATATGAAAGAAAAACTATAAAATTTCATATTTGACTTTAGTTTTTATTGGTTTAGCATATATTCATAGACATACAGATACACATACATATACATGAATCATATATCATGTATATATGGCAGATAAACATGTATACATGTAATACATTCACTGTTATAAAACTTCATTATAAAAGAGAGGAAAACATTCTGTGAAACATTATTTTATTACTTAAAATGCTTTTAGGGGCGCCTGGTTGGATCAGTCCTTTAGTGTCTGCCTTAGTTCAGGTCATGATCCCAGGGTCCTGGGATTGAGTCCTGCATCAGGCTCTGTGCTAGGCAGGAAGCTTGCTTCTCTTTCTCCCATTCCCCCTGCTTGTTTTCCCTCTCTCACTGTCTCTCTCTCTGCCAAATAAATAAAATCTTTAAAAGAAATAAAATTAATAAAATGCTTTTAAAAGTGGAATAAAGACAACTTCTCTAAAGGAACTGAAAGCTTTGGCTCATTGTTTACAGTTAGGGAAATCTACTGTCCAATTTCTCATTTTTCTTTTCCCTATAAGCTCTGTCCTTACGTGAGATATACTGATGGTCTAACATAAAGATTTGGAACATTTAAAATATGGGTTGGCTTTATTTGTGTAATGTGAATCACCTAATATGCAAGAGATTTTGCTATTTAAATTTTTAAAATAATTTCATAGAGCCATTTTTTTATAAGATTGTGACCTTAAAGTTGCATAGCTTTTAGGAACTATTACAATATTTATCAATAAAAAGAAACTGACCTCCAACATTTTTAAGGTATAAAAAGGTAAAGGTATGATCAAGAATATGTCACATTATATAAAATGTTTCTTCCTTAAGTTTGTATGTTGAGTAAGTGTATTATCAAAAGGATATGGTCTTTAGCAATCAACCAGTATCTTAGTGCTGTTATTCTAAGACATGAAAAGCACTATCAAGCAATCAAAGACTATAGAGCATTAGGTATATTATATATATATATATATATATATATATATATATATATATAGTTTTTCCTTTCTTAAAATATTAGGGAAGAGATAAAATACTATATAGCAAATATATTTTATATCTTGAATTTATGAAAATTAATGCTTATAGTTTTTCAGAAAAAGATGAGAACATTTTCAACTATAGAGATAAGAAATTTATCATGCAAAAGGCTACATTTTGAAGAACAGGTAGGTGCTTGACAGGCAAGGGAAAAAGAAGGTCATGCCATTTCTTACAAATGCATGACAATGCATGAAATGATAAATGGTGAAGCATGTTCGACATACACTGATTTATACCTTCATCTAAGTACCTTGATTTGTATGAAATTGTATGTTCTTCAGTCTTTCAGATCTAGTCTCATGGCATCATGTACAGTTTTTGTTGCCTTCTGTCTTAGTCTATGTGGGCTACTATAACAGGGTATCATAGACAGGGTAGCTTATAAAAACAAATGTAGGGTTTCCTGGGTGGCTCAGTGGGTTAAACCTATGCCTTTGGCTCTGGTCATGATCTCAGGGTCCTGGGATCGAGTCCCACATCAGGCTCTCTGCTCAACAGGGAGCCTGCTTCTGCTTTGACCCTTATAGAGAAGAGAGTTGATATTATGTATATTGTCCTATGACATCTTTTTTCTTAGTCTACATAAATTTCTTAGACAACCACAATCTTTGTGAAAATGTTATTTTTATAATTTTTAAAAATATTTATTTATTTATTTATTTATTTATTTATTTATTTATAGAGGGTGGTGGGGAAGGGCAGAGGGAGAGGAAGAGAGAGATATAGCCCATCATGGGGCTTGATCTTACATCCCTGAGCTCATTACTGGAGCTGAAATCAAGTTGCTTAACTGACTGAAACACAGTCACCTCAAAATAATTTTATTTTTTAATGTTAATCACTAAAATGTCTCCTGGTATTACTTAATTTCTATCTGAACTCTTCTGGACCTTCAACACTGCATAGTTAATGATAATATGTAGATAATATGAAGAAATTTATAACTCAATGTGACTAAAACTCAGTCACATTCACGCCAAAGGTTATATTCCTTCCAACTCTGACTGTATCATCACCAGTCTGATTACCCAGGTCAGAAACACAAGTCACTATTGGGATCTACCTCATGCCTCACCTCCATATTCAAAGCATCATACTTGTTCAAAGAGATCATATATCTTTTAATTATTGATGGTTTGTTTGGCTTCTCCCTATTGGCTTTATTCTCATCCTTTCTCACTGAACAAATTCAATAGTTGTTATTTTCTTAGAGATGAACTTTAAAGCCTTCCTACATCTTTTTCACCAAGTTCTTCAAACCCAGGTTCATTTTCAAGAACAGTTTTTCCATGTTTAAAATCAATTTAGTCTTGGGAAAGGGAATAGTTTACAGGGATAGTCTCATCTATACAACATTCATTATTTGTGGAGAAAATTTTTACCAAGTTTTCCCAATTAACTGCAGAGACTGGTGTACAAGCCAAGACTCTTTCAAAGACCTCCTGTGAAACTTCTTGGTTGGAATATACATACTGGGAGATAGTATATATAGCCATATATATATATATATATATATATATATATATATATATAGCAATAATCAGACATGCCTTGAAAGCTGTACTAACCCTGTGGTCCATGGATTCAGGGTAGTGAAAATTTTTAGAATTTATAACTATGCTGAACAAAATAAGCCATATGTGTAAGAAAACTGTTATTGTCACACAGGACCTCCTTTGTGATATGTTTGATGGGAAAACAATTTTACCTAGACTAGAAAATCCTCTTTCTTCACCCCAACTCTGTAATTTAATTTAATCTGCAATTTTCTTTTGATCATTTCTTTGACTACCTAGAGGTTTTGGTAATATTGTACTTACAATATTTTTAACTTAGCATCTTACATTTACTCTGAGTATGGAAGTCAGCCAGACACTTTTGCTCTGAGATAAATCACAGAATGGACAGTGTTTTTCAAGCAAACTCACTTCATATACCTGGAAAATATTGATATGGTCTCACTCATCAATAGACTTTTATAAATGAGACAGTTTTATATAATTGCTTTAATGTCAGCTATGTTGCTCCTTTTGCCATTTTTGTTATAGACCATGACACAACTCGTGAATCTGTTCAACCACATAAGATTCTGTTTTTAACATCATCTTCTTTGCTGACTCATGACTCTCTCCACAACCTCCAGTATCAGATTCTCAAGCAAGGTTGTTACTTTCAGCTGTATCAACAAGTGAAGAAGGGATGTTATTATCACTCATACTCCTCATCCATTTTACTAGTTATTTTACAAGTTTTTCTATCACATAATTAGGTGTTCTTTTTGGACTATGCATTTTACTATCAAATTCTATCTGCATAACTTCTTCTTCACTCTTATGACAGCATGCACTGTGGTAATTGGCATATTCTGCATGCATATTATTGCTTTGCAATGTGCTCCTTTATCAAAAGACTATTATGTTCTCATTTGCATTTGTTCAACACATCTTCACAATGTTTTTGAGTTCAAATATGGTTCAAGAGATATTAAAAACAAGGGCTAAATAAAAAAGCGTTGAATAAACACATTGAGAACAAATACAAAATGTCAGACAACTCTCAGAGTGTGACCCTGAGTTGCCTTAGAGCTAACAATGTTTCAAATGCTCTCACTGAAACTCTGCATGCTTCTCAGAGAAAGAACAGATCCAAAGTTCTACAGTTTTATTTTAAACATAGTTCAAAAATGGTTCTGTGCACATATTATATATTAGGGTTCAGGGAGTTTAATTTTTGTTTAATTTATAAGTATTCATCTAAAATAATTGAATTAAAATAATATATATTGAAATGAATATGTTCTATAAAACAATATTAAGAAACAAGGAGATCTCTAACATTTTGAAGACGATGGCAGGGTTGAGAGGGTATGCTTATACTTAAAATCTATACTTCCCACTTGGATATATTCAAAGAACAAAAATAAAAAATAATTGTAAACTGCATTTATTAATATTATTGTTAGAAGTAATAATACGTTATTATTTTAAATTATTATATGTATACAATATGCAAATATTATGCTCAAGTCATCAGGAGTCAAGATTTTCAGTATATGAGAAAAGAGATCAAAGTATAAAATCTAAGAATTAAAATTCAATAGTTTCTAATTTGAATTGTAGTAGCATTAAACATACGATTTATTTTTTTCTTTTTAAAAATTATGTAATTTTAACTCTATGTACTGAGAAATCTTAAAAACTATAACAACCCAAAAGAAATGATAATTCCTGTGTCCCAAGAATCTCTAAGTACCACTTTTCACTAGGAAAAAAAATTTCTAATTCTAGGTTTGGAACAGAAAATATGAAAGATGAGACATGAACAAGACTAATGGGATTTTATTAACAGAATCCAGGAGTTAGCCTAAAGTGACTCAAAGGAGGTAAAAGATGAGATATTTTAGACACAAAAAACAGTTAAGATGCAATCTCTTAAAGTATAATAAATATTTCAAAAAGTGATCTATCCATAATGAAAATCAGCTACAACAAAGTCAAGTCTCACTGGTCATCACTGAGGATGCTCAAACACCAACTAAGTACTCTGAAAAGGATAAAAAATTTTTTTAAAAAAGAAAAAATGAGGTCACTTCTTATTAGAATTAAAGTAGGATCAGAAAAATGAGAAATAAATATTTATTTCTTCTCAATTTAACAAAGCCTATATATATATATATATATATATATATATATATATATATATCACATTCTATGTATCACCTTTATACTTTTGTAAGAGCAATATAAAGATCTTACATTTTTCAATTTATTAGCCATTTTGGACTCTTATCTCTGTCTCTGTATAATAAAATTGTGGTAAGTAACATTTAAATTTAGGTCATCTATCAATCAGTATAAGTCACTATTTTGTAAGTCACTGGATTAATAAATAAATAGTAAATTTTAAAATAAATGAACATTTTATGGAATAGAATGAATGTTAAATAATTACATCATGAAAACATACACTTAATATTTTTCTTAAGAGATCCAAAACTGAAATGCAGTAAGCCTCTTGGCTCCCAAGATCTTTGATGATTTGAAGCCCAAGATTCTTTATGAAATTTTATTTTATTATTATTTTTTAAGGTTTTATTTATTTATTTGAGAGAGAGAGTGCAAGTGCATGCATGGGAGGAGGAACAGATGGAGAAGCAGGCTCCCCACCGAACAGGGAACCTGATGTGGGGCTCAAACCCAGGACCCTGGGATCATGACCTGAGTCGAAGGCCGATGCTTGACAAACTTCGCCACCCAGGTGCCCCTCTTTATGAAATTTTAACCAGAGACTAGTTTTCATTTTAAATGTGAGCTGCCTCAAACTCTCTTTTTACCTACATCAAGAAAATGGTGTGCTCTCTCCGAAGTGTACCCCATTTGGAAACTACATTTCATTATTAGAAATAATTTAATATTAATCTCTTTCTCTTGTTCTTAGAATGAATGTTTTAAATCAAATAATGGTATTTATGACAAAGACATGAGAATAGAGCACTGGAAAAAAATAAGCAAAGTGGTATAAATCTTAGATATTTTAATTAACATAGATGGTTTAGGATGTTTAGGATGGTTTGAATTCAAGTGCCTAGACATAACACAAGTGGAGTAAGAAGATATATATTATTTTCTAGTATTACAATAGAGTAAAATGTATACAATATTGATTCAAAAATAATGTTCAAATATTGTATTTGTCACTGGGAATACAATAGTTTGTAAGATATGCACATATGATCCCTGTCCATAAAGACCATCAAACATATTTCTGTGTGGGAAGTCCAAGGGCAAACGCCAACACTTTACTCTCTGTTTCCATGAGTTCAACTTTTTTTTTTTTTTCATTTTAGATTCAACTTATGAGTGAGATTATACAATGGTGGTTGCCATGTCTACTGAAAGAAGGAAATGGATAAATGTTGGTCAAAGCATGAAAACTTCCAGTTATATGATGAATAAAGTCTGGGGATCCAATGTACAGCTTGGTGGCTGTAGTGAATAATATTATATTGTATACTTGAAATTTGCTTAAAGAACCAATCTTAAGTGTTCCTATCACACACACAAAAAGGCAACTATGTTAGGTGTTAATTCAATTTGAGAATCTTTTCAGAATGTATTTATTTATGAAATCATCATGTTGCAAACTTGATATATATAGTTTTACATTTTTTTTAAAGATTTTATTTATTTATTTGTCAGAGAGAGAGAGAGAGAAAGCAAGAGCGAGCACAGGCAGAGTGGCAGGCAGAGTCAGAGGGAGAAGCAGGCTCCCTGCGGAGCAAGGAGCCCGATGTGGGACTTGATCCCAGGACGCTGGGATCATGACCTGAGCCGAAGGCAGCTGCTTAACCAACTGAGCCACCCAGGCGTCCCTAATTTTACATTTTAATTATACCTCAATAAAGCTAAGGGAAAGTCATAAATTGAAAAAAGAGAAAGAGAGAGAGAGAGAGAGAAAGCCCAAAGGTATGATTGTGAAACATTATGCAGCAGTAGGACAAGAGTTATTATATCAACAATGTGAAATCACTGAAGATAATGTCCCAAGAGGGATAATTTGAATACAAGCTGATTAATACAGGACAGAGCATGTTAAGAAGAACAACATGTCCTAAACAGCTTCTGTTAGTAGTCAAAAGGTATCTGAAGGGTAAAAGAAGATCTCATAATTTGGTGAATAAAAACATATCAGGAAAGGATACTCTTAAGACTTAATGTGCATTTGTTTTACTAATCCAGATATCTTCAAGGCTTGAAGAAACTTAGTTTTATCTCTGGACAGAAGAGCTTTAAAAAGTTGTCTTGACAGCACCCGGAACGAAACACAAAGCTTATCTCAGCATGCATTTCCATATTCCTTATGCCTTCTAATGATACCATGGTTACATACTTAACTCAGGACACAGTCATGAATAAAATAACTTCAGGAGATAGTCCCCTTTATTCATAACAAAGTACTAAATGTTTATTTCAGCTGCTTTGCTCAAAATTTGTGCTATTAGTTACAAGAAGGATAAGGTGAAAATGAAAATTAGCACAATCTAGAAAGTGAGTCAATACTTCATCTTTATATTTGAAGGACTGCACATTATTTTGGATATACGCTTACTTGACTGTTTGCTTCAGTCTACCATACAATTGATCTTTACAAGCCAACTGACCATTTGTGCCTTCATTTTGAGAGCTGAATTGAGCCATTACCACACATGTCTGGTGTCTAATAGACTCCAATGAAAGTAATTACTTTAGTTTATTGGGTCAATGAGCTGTGAACAAAAAATTATCTTCAAAGATTTTGAAAATATAGATCCAGTCATTTTCTTTTAAAAATATATATTTTTTTCCCTTTGGAAGATGAAGAATTTGTAAAAAGGCAAATTTTAAAAGTCTTGCTAACACTATAATTACTAGGTAAGCAGTAAGAAATAAACAATGACTTTACTGAAAGTCAGTAGGTAATAATTGTCTGATGATACACAAATTAATTTCAGGTCTTGAAGCATACCAAACTGTTAATTTCCCAGGTTTTAAGAAGGGATAATAATATAACATGCCTGTTTACAAGTATATAAAAAGATGTTGTTTAAGAATTGAGGAAATATGTAGTAAATCAGTGCTTCTGTTAATTATAAAGTTTTGCTGGGACTTTGTCTTATTACCAAAACTAATTACTTAAAAAAATGTATTTTTCAGGGACTTCAAGGATATGTTTGACAGTTTTCTTTTTCTCCAAAAGGTCATCAGTGTTGTTGATTTGATAGAAAGACAAAAGTCAATTAACTGGTGATCAATAAAAGGTCATTTTTCTGATCTAGATAAGATGTTTAATCAGAAGGTTTTGAATATATATAAATATATATATATATATATAAATATTTCTGACACTGAAGGTAATGTAATTAAGGTGTATTAAAAACATCAAATTATATACAACTTTTTAAAAATATTGTTTCAACTTCAATCGAGAGGCATTTACATTTTAGAAAGTATTTAATGAAAAGGGTGGGCTTATGAACAATAAATATTTTGCCTTAAATCGAATGTTATTGTAAATATTGATACTGGCCAAATGAATTCTAATGGCATAACAGTAGAAATCATCCTTCAAGGATATACACAGCCTAAATGTGTGTTTTTCTGTGTTATTTTAAACTCTTAACCTTGGTTCAAGGTATTAATGCATATTTAGCATGTCTGGTTAAGGAATTTAGCCTGTAGATTAGGTTTATGTCATATTAGATGCATTCTATCATAGCATGATTTTTAGAATGTACTATTTGTGGTCTTTTACATCCTATAATGTTCTGTTAAATCATTATCTTTTTAGTTTCCTTGACAATGTTGTCTCAGAAAATTTTCTTTCTCTATCTAAAGATTTGAGGGCCTACTAAATGCAGAAGTGTAAGAAGACATCCTGCCTCCATATATGTGCTGTCTTTGGGGTAAAGAGGCAGAGAGTATGGTGACCCAGGAATGTAGTGGTGGGTCAGAAGAGAGGGTGGACAGTGGTTAGTTGTGAGGGTTTGCATATAGATACATTTATGGACACTTAAAGTCATGAGAGATGAGTGGCTCAGTCAGTTGTGTCTGACTCTTAGTTTCAGCTAGGGTCATGATCTCATGGGTCATGGGATCAACCCCTGCTTGGCTTTATGCTAAGCAGGGAGTCTGCTTAGGGGGTTCACTCCGTCTGCCCCTCATGTTGCTCATTTGCTCGCTCTCTCTCTTGCTCTCTAAAATAGATAAATAAATCTTAAAAATAAGTAAAGAATACAAAAGGGTGGCATTATACTTAGGAATAGTAAAATTAAAGGGCAAGAGTGGAAAATCAGGGCAAATACTCTGGTGGAAACATCAGAGCCCAGTAGGGTAGCAGCGTGCATTCTTAGACTGCTCCACCTGGAAGGAAATGTACAGCAGGTGATGGAAGGTTGAACTGGGGCTGATGACTTACTGTAGACCCAGAGGTGAAGAGTAGATGTGCTCACATTGGGTCCTAAATTCTCAGCGCAACTGTCAATTTAAAGGGAGTCCAGCCCATAATGGGAATAAATATAAATACTACTCCTGAGACCTGGAGTGTTTGGACATGGAAGGAGGGGGAGATAGGGGTGTATTCAGAATTAAACTTGTGAAATCAGAAAATGGAAATTCCTGTACAATGCAGTAGAATTCTCTTCTTGCTTTAGCTGCCAAAAAACTTACAGCCAAGATTATTGCTGGATTGTTCTGCTCTGTGAACAGAGCAGAAGTACCTTCAGACTTTCCTTCAGATAGACCTTTTTTAAAAAACTCTTAATTATATTATGCTTATGCACTGAGTCACCTTGTCTTCTTTTGAAATTGAGTAGGGCATAGTTCTTACATAAACAATGTCAGCAGCTCTAAAAAAAACCAACAATCAAATTATTTAAGACACCATCGAAGAAAAATTAGATGCTTATTATATGAAAAAAAAAAGGAGAGGATATAAGATGCAGAATATTTGAAGTAATTGATTATCCAAAAATAATCCTTTAATTTGTAAATAATACTTATATTAAAAGTTATGATATCATGGAGGTGATCAAAAGATAACTGTGTGCAATAGATATGGAATGCTTACTATATGCTAGACACTGTGTAGCAAGATTTAAAAATCACTTTTATTACCCTAATGAGTGATTACTTTTATCATCATTATCATTTATTATTACTATGGCAAGTGAGAGGAGAAATGGCCAAATAACTACAAAACAACAATAATAAATAATTACTATTTAATGTCTCATAAGCCTATAAACCCTGACTTTTGAAAAATTGAATGCAAAATTCATTTATCAGTATAATTTACTTATGTGGCAATTTATATATTTGACCAAAATCAGAAGGAGACTAGTGATGATTCTTTCTTTTTCTTGTCTTTTATCTGAATATTTATGTAACATTAAGTTCAGAAATAGTGGACTGTGTCAGGTAACAAAGTAGATTTGGTGACAAAAAGATTTTTTAAAATTTTATTTAAATCAATTAACACATAGTATATTATTACTTTCAAAGGTAGATTTCAGTGTTTCATTAGTTGTATATAACCCTCATTTGCTTATTACATCATGTGTATGGCAGAAATTCTTTTGCATTTAGACTCACACATTTTATTTACTAAAATAAAGTTCCACTGATTTTCTTGTTTAAGTCAGTTATAACTATGCCCTCCCAAAACACTCATATTGGCCATTTTGATAGTAGTTGTGACTGAATTAATTAGTTAGCAATCTCTACAACAGTTCACACGACCAATAGCAAGAATCTTATCATTTAGACATCATAGCAAAGTACTGAATGTTTCTTTCAGTTGGTAGCTCAAAACTATGTGCTATTAGACATAACAAAGCTGAGGTCCTATGGCCCGTGCATTATTATACTGTTCTGTTAATGATAAAGTGAACTTAACTAGCTGAATCAAGGGGTTCAGAAAATTAGTGCTCAATACGAGATAAAATTTAAGATTGGTTGGTTACATAGCTCCTTCTTTTTTCTACTGAGAGTGTAACTCTGGGTTCTTTTATGCAAACAACAGAAATTCAACTCATGCTTATTTAACTACAAAGGGGCTATAAAAATCTGAGTTGATGGGGCACCTGAGAGGTTCAGTCAGTTAGGTGTCTGACTCTTGGTTCTGGCTCAGATCATGATCTCAGAGTTGCAAGATCCAGTCTTGAACTGGGCTCCTCGCTCAGCAGGGAGTCTACTTGAGATTCTCTGTCTCTCTCTCCCTTGGCCCCTCCCCCCACTTGCTTGCTCTTGCTAAAATAAATTTAAAAAAAAATTAAAAATCTGAACTGACTTTCATGGACCATTTTGGGTATTTGGAAATGGAAAAAAAAGATTAGTAAATCTATCACATGTCCCACAATTCTCAAAAGGACAAGAGGACAAGAGAAAAAGATGTTAGCTGGGCTTTTGGGAATTTTTCCCCAAACCAAAAGAACTGACCCATGGCTGAATCAACAACATACAGTTAACAGAAAACTGAATAACAGAAAACCACCAGTGAGACTAGTAATTTCAAAACACATCATTAGTTTCATGATGCCAATCAGCATGGCATAAGCTGACCAGAGGCTATCTTTCCCATTGATTACAGTTAAAATCTCTAAACAATAGAAGATTGGAGGTTTTGAAAAACAGAGGATAAATTCAGAAGAACCTAGATATGGACCTAAGAGCTGAACATCTTCCGGAACTGATTTGAAGCTAAAGTGAAATATATATAATACAGGAACATAGTAGAACACATTAGAAACTCAGCATATGTAAAGTCCTTCTTTTCTTCCTTTCTTTTAAAAATGTTAATATGTTAACCTAATGATTATAAATTCCAACATCTACTCTCATCACAAAATAAATAAATAAAAAAGAAAGGAAGGAAGGAAGGAAGAAAAAGGAAAAGGAAAAAGGCAGTGACATAAATTTGCTAGAGATCCATCTAGTCAGGTACCCGAGAAAGACTGTGTCTCTTGAACAGTCTGAAGTTACAGACCTAAGTTTTGTAATTTTTGCTGATGGTGGCTGGAGGGTGTGTATTTGTTTGCTTATTTTATTTTGTTTCCTGCTCTACATAGACTTTAAGACATTCTTGCCAAAGTAAAGAAGTCTTCGTGGATAATAAGGCCTGTGGAAACTCAGAAAAGACTCAGAAGAAGGAAGTTTTGTTTATAAATAGGGTTAGAAAAAAAAGGAGTGCTACGAGTCAGAAAAATTCATAAGTTCAAAATCTCCTGTTGAGCATGCCAATGAAATGGAAAAAGACTGATAATTTCAAAAAAAAAAAAAAAAGACTGATAATTTCATAAGACTTGTGAACGTTTTCAAATTCGTTCATATATTTTTGGGTAATTATATATTATATAAAATTATGTTATATGCTGTATATATATATATAAACACCCTCTCTCTGTCTCTCTCTATATATACCCATTATGTCTTTCTCTATTTATCCATCCATCCCCACAGTGATCAGTACTTAGTAATTACAGATAAGAACAATTTGTGTGGTAATATAGACATTAAGATTCTTTGGAATAACTGATCAGTACCATAGGGTGAGTTATCAAGTTATCCAAGTTGGATCCGGCAAGGAGAGAAAATACTGCTCTATATGCTCTTTCAACTTTACTATGCTTTTTAAAGTGTGGCTAAGCATTAGGAAAGCTGAACTACAAAAAAACCCTACCTTAGAAACAATAGAGATGGAATCTACTACCACATAGGATATATTTAAGTAAGTTCAGTAAGCTAAAAGGGTTAAATATTAATTTATTTGTTAGTGCTTGAGTTCTATTATATAAAGTATGTCCATTTTATTCCCATATAAATATTTCAAAAAGAAAGGCTATCAATATAATTCTCTTCTTGGGGAAGAAAAGCTTAAAGTATTTCAATTAGCAATCTTTTAGATAATTACCATTATAGTAAAATAAATACTAATTAACATGCTAATTTTGGCAATTAATTGATATCCAATCAACTCACTATAGTTATTTTGTTAAACCCCAGTTAAATGTTCAAATTCTTTGCAAGTTTAATGTATGAATTCGGGCCATAAAGCACATTTAATGTTTTCCTCGTTGAGATAATTATATGGCAACTAAATTAACTCATTCTTACTCATTTAAGTTTATTACAATATCATGTATTTAGTGTACAATAAATGTGTAATCTAATTTAAATACTGAGAAAGTGCTAAGGTTTATGCAGTTCTTGACTATTTAAGCACAATTTCATAAACCTTTCCTAGAAAGAATTATATAATCTGTTTTTTGTGGGTCTTATTCATTCTTTGCATATTTAAAGTATAGTTATGGATGTGTATTTATCTATATATAGCTATAGGTATTTATAATAAATAAGTACAATTTATTTACAATAAATAAATGTAATGCTCTGGCCTTTGAAATTACTTAGAACAGTTTTATTCATAAAAGTAAGCATGGAGCACGGGGTGTGGTGCAAAAATAATGAATACTGTTATGCTGGAAATAAAATAAAATAAAATTAAATTAAATTAAATTAAATTAAATTAAAAAAAAAAAGTAAGAATATTTATTCTTCTAACATATGCCAGTAATTTTAGAAAACCATTATCTATTAAAGAGATATTTTCAAATTATTCATGACAGTCTTTTATTTATCAGAAATTATTCAGAAGCAAATCTAAATAAGCAACATGTCTTTCTAGGATTGTTAACCATGAAAAGCTTAATGAAGTTAAAACTACTTAGGAATCAAATGCAAACACAGACATACTAAAAGTATTTTTTTCTTTTAATTTCTGAACTTTCACAACCCAAATTTAAAATAACTAATAAAGCCTTTTGCTGTTATGTCTTTTCCCTGATTAGTCATATAGACATCTGCTTCTTATTCATATTACAAAAACTTTAGGAAAAACTAAGATTTATTATACAAAGTGTACATATTGGTCATTTTTTTTTTTCTGAACACAGGGAAACTTCACAGTAATATTCACTTTGATAATAGAAGTTATTGGTTTCTACCAAGCCCAGCCTTTGTTTTCTAATTTGCTCTATCTAATGTCCTTCTCTTTTAAGGTATGATGCATGAGTAAAGAACAAAGTCGGGGAGCTTGACTGTATATGCCTTATAAACATTTGGACTTCTTCATTTTTGTTTTTGATCAGTTGTGTAAAGCCTGTTTCACAAAATGTGTGTGTGTGTGAATAAAACTGCCTTTTATTTACTTCATAATAATACAGACCTGCATGGATGCCTTTTTCTGTTATAGCATATGTTCCGTTGGCATTCTGCTTGATGTTGGTTTGAGCTTTGTAATAAAAATAAATAACTGACTCTTCTTTTTCAAATTTTTCTTACAGTCTCAGAGTTCCATCTGTGGGCAGAGGTCATCACTCCTACAGTGTCAATGTATCCAGCCAGAAACATTCGTTGAATGTTTCTGCATGAACTAAGTCCAGCAGATGGGGAATGCAGGGATGTAGGTGTCACTCAATCCTCAGCCACTGGTCGGCTCCTGGGAAAAAGTAGGGGCCTCAACACATAAATCAGTAGTGAGACATGGCCCCTGTATGTTACCAGGAAGAATCTAAAATATTGTCAGAAAAGAGCATAAGAAGCCCCCATTCTTGATATTCGAATTTTAAGCAAAGTCAGAGAAAGGGATTATTTTTCCCAGTTTCATGGTGAGCTCAGGAATAATACTGATTTTGACAGGCAGATAATGAAAAATTCAATGAAAGAGAATCATATCACAGCATAGTGATTCTGATTCTTAGAGTAATAACATAGAAACTGGTTTTGTGTAAAATACAATGAATTTTCTTTTACAATGCTATTGCAATCATGGAAGATAACTTGGCAATACACACCAAAAATCCACTGTTAAGGAAAAGATCCTAAACAAGGTAAGGTAGTATAAATACTTGCCATCTGCAAAAAGGAAACTGCAAGGAGAAAACATGTATTTGAAGTAGCATATAAAAAAATAAAATTATAGTAAGTCTATAAAATGTTTATATAAAAGCAGTTTTGTTTTGTTTTTTGTTTTTTGTTTTTTTACATTGGAAGGTATATGAGCGTTCTCTAGGAAAATAAAACCAGTAGAAGAGAGTGAGAGGGAAAAGAGAAAAAAAAATGAAAGAGAGCAAGAGGGAGATTTATTATGAGGAGTTGGCTTACGTGATTATGGAGGCTGTGAAGTCCTACAATTTGCCATCTGGAAACGTAGGAAAGCCAGTGTTGTAATTTCAGTCCAAAAGCTTGAGAACCAGAGGAGCCAATGGTGTAAATACCAGTCCAAGGGCAGGTGAAGACCTATGTCTCAGCTCTAGCAGACAGGCAGGAAGTCAAAGGAATTAATTTCCCCCTTCTTTTGTTTGTGTTCTATTTTAGCCCTAAACAGATTGGATGACCTCCACTCACATTGGGAAGGACAATTTCTTTATGGTGTCCACTTCTCCAAATGCTAATCTCACCTGGATATATCTTCATAGACACACCCACAAATACTTAATCGGGGTACCCTTCAGCCCAGTCAGGTTAACACAGAAAACAACCTTCATACAAGGTGGTTACAGACTATTAGTGACTAATGAAAGCAAATTATAAATAGTATGTATCAGATGATTACAGCTTCACACTGAATGTATAAATGTCTTTGTGTATAACACTATACCTGTATTTATTTATGTCATAAAGATAGATGCCAATTATAATAGCTTTTGTCTATGCATATTGGGATTTTAAGTAATTTATATTTTCTTCTAATAATTTTTTCTACAATGAATATGCATTATTTTTATAATTATAAGTATTTAAATGTTACTTTTATGTGTTTATCTTTCTCTACTCAGAAAGAAAAACTAAACACAAATGTGCATTTTTTCTTTTTTTTGTAAATAGGCTCCATGCCAAGTGTGGAGCCCAGTGCAGTGCTTAAACTCCCAAACCTGGGATTTAGACCTGAGCTGAAATCAAGAATTGGATGCTTACTTGACTGAGCCACACATGCACCCCACAAATGTACATTATAAAATTACTTTTACAATTGAAAGGAAAAGGTATCTCCAGTTGAATTAAGAAAAGAAATCTTGGGTTAACTGAATGGTGGGTATTAAGAAGGGCACTTATTACATGGAGCCCTGGGTGTTACACACAAGCAATGAACATGGAACACTACATCAAAAACTAATGAAGTACTGTACAGTGATTAACAGAACATTAAAAAAAAAAAAAGAGTAAAAGAAATCCTGTCCATAGAAGAGATCAGAGTACTTTGAACATTGTGGATATTCAATGCATGTGTTTTTATGTGAAATAAGCTTTTTTAATCACTCATTTAATTCCTTAGCTTCTTCTGGTGTATTTATTTACAGAGAAATTATTATTTATCTTTTGTTAGAGAAATTATTATGTTAGCAACACATTTGACAGTCTGTAATTCACATGATCAAACACATTTCATATGACAATTTGTAAGTTATAGGAATCACAGTGCAGATTACTGAAAACAATAAGAAATGAATATTCAATAGGTAGCCATATACATTTCTCATGAATTGCTAATTTCATCCATTCTTAAATTCTGTTTTATATCATTTGGCGGAAGTCTAATTATGTGTTAAGGTAAAGGGACACCTTTTCCTTTTCTTGAATAATCTGGTTTTCCAGTTTATACCAGGTGATGGCCATACTCCTGGGTTCTAGTCCTGCCTCTAACTGGAGCCTCAAGATTTACACAGACACACACACACATGCAGATATATACATACAGTTTCAATTGTACTCAAGTATACATAATTATTTCAGTCAAGCCTAATTTCCATCTCTTTCCATAGTTATTTGCACTTCTTTGCTTCATAATTTTTCTCATTTTGCCTTATTTGGATGAAGAAATGTGACTACAGACTGCCTGCAAAGTGACACAGGCAAGTATCAGATCTAAGACAGTAGAAGACTCCGGATTCTATACTGTACAACGACGGAGGTCAGATTTTAATTAACTTTTTAAAAAATTTTATTGATTATCCATGCTAAAACAAGATGGATTCTTCCTGAATAACTTCAGCTTTACATTTTATAATTTAAGCTTTATGCTGTAACACTCTGTCTACACAACTGTGCATATAAGCCATTCAGTTCTTACTATAAGAAGTATAGATTCTTGAATAAAGGTATAGAATATACATTACATTAAAATATATATATAAGTGAGAATAACTTTCCCAATTTCCTTGTGGATGCAGCTTTGGTATAAAAGAGGTCATTCATCAAATGCTTAACACTTGAAAGACAACAAAAACAAAAATATAACCCTGATTTTACTTGCACATGCTCAAATCAATTAACATTGCTATTTCTTTAAGACTTTATTTATTTCCACCTATTTATTTATCTATTTATTTATTTATTTATTTATTTGACAGGAGTCCAGGGAGGAGAGAACAAGCAGAGGGAGAAGCAGGCAGAGAGGGAGGGAGAAGCAGACTCCTCACTGAGCAGAAAGCCGGATCCCAGGACTCTGGGACCATGATCTGAGCCAAAGGCAGATGCTTAACCAACTGAGCCACCCAGGCGCCCCAACATTATATTACTGTTAACTGGAGTTTTTAAATATGCATTTACGTAAGAAAAAAAATTTTACACTATAAAATAAAAATCCAGTGAAATTGTTTTATACTGTAGTATTTGGGAAAACCTACAGTGGCCACATCCAAGACAACTTATCGCCTAATACATAGAAATGGTGTTATTTTAGAATTGCAGAAGATTTGAAGATTTTTAAAAAATCCCATCATTAAAGAAAGAAAACAATTCTATGAAAATTACTTGTTTTATCCAAAGTCATAAATGTGTTGGCATTAGAATTGGAACTAAAACTCAGACTTCCTGACTCAATGCATATTAGATAAATCTTTTATGTAGCACATAAATTCCTGAACATAAATTTTCAGAATTGTATGTCATTTTTAACATAGACTTTAAGATTACATATGTCGATACATTTAAAAACTAAATCACACTTTCCCAAAAGTTATAGCTATTTTTGACAGTGACATAAAATCTGGGCAGCTATGAAACTATAACAAAGTATCACCACTGCCATGAGATAATAATTAAGTAAGTATGTTGTACAACACAACAAATAAGAGAAACTGTTAATCTAAGCTGACCAGTAATTTATCTGAACCAATCATTATTTTTAGATTAATATTTTTAAATGATTCTGAAAGAATCTATAATGGGTGCCTCGGTTGGCTCAGTTAGTTAAGTCTCTGTTTTTAGCTCAGGTCAAGATCTCAGGGTCCAGCTTCTTGCTCTGCCTCTGACCCTCCCCCCATGTTCCTGCCTCTCGCTCAAGTAAATCAATCAATTTTTTAAAAAAAAGTTTAAAAATAATTAAAAAATAATTTATTAAGCTCCAAAAAGGGGATGCAGTTGGGGAAGCAATGAGAAAGGTGATTATTAAATTGACAAATAAAATTTGCCTCAAAAAATAAAAGAAAATGAAAAAATAAAAACAAAATAAAAAGCATAATGACATGTACGTTTTGGTACATGGGGAAAACTTATTTTACTTCTCTTGTATTTCTCAATGCAAGGCAAGTAAATAGGAGGCAAATATTATATCCTGAAAATGACACCTGGATTGCAAATATAAATCATGCCAATATGATGCCACACATACTTGTGTTCAATGTTGTCTTCTAAGTATCATCCTTCTCCTAATACTTTAAAAGATATGAAGAAAATCAATTATATTAAAATTTTTAAGAGTTTCTGCTTGGGATCAGGATAAACAAATGAATATAGAGAAGGAAGGCAATGAGTTGAATGAACACTAAAAATCCTGAAAGTAAATTTGGGGAGCATGATGCACACATTTATTGGTTGATGTCCACTCTACACCATGTAGTTCAAAAGACAGTGGTAACATAATAGTGTAAACAAAATATGGTCCCTGTCCATAGGAAGAAACACACTGGTGGGTGAGGCAGGAAAATGAACAAGATATTACATAATGACGATGACTATAATCATAGAACTATGCATCAGGTGCTATGTTAAGATGGAACAGGCTTTGTGCCAAGAGAGTATATTTAATAAAAATTAAGATGACAAAAAAAAAAAAAGATGGAATGAGGACACTAGTCCCAGAAGAGGATAAAAGTAAGTTAACGTAAGCCATTTCAAAAAAGGTGGTAACTTAGCTGAATTTTCAATATTAGTCATGTACAAGCAGAGAGGATATATCCTTCAGAAGAAGCAGGGAAAATAAAAGAAGCAGGAATGTGTGAAGGCTGAAAGGAATCTGAGAAAATATTTTTGAAGTCACTTTGAGGTCAAAACTGAGGGTCCAAATTAAGTGTGTAAAAAATGAGAGAATCTGGCAGTATAGAAAACTGTATTCTCATGCTTATAAGCCTAAATTTCTATGTTTACTACACTTACCTTCAAATACCATTTTATCTAAATACTAGTTTTGGACAATAAGCAAGTAACAAGACTTTGCTTCAGTATTCTCAAATGCAAAATGGAGAAAACACTATATATAATTTGCATGTTGTTGAAAAACATCATGCTTTTTAAAGCTTTTTAAGCATGTTTTTAAAGCTCCAACTCCCCACCTAACCAAACCTGTTGATTGTAATCATGATATAGTTTTCCCTAATGCGAAGGATGGCATTCATAACTATCCTTGTCTCTCAACAGCATTCCATATATTTGGACCCCTTCTTTCTGGGGAACAATGTAGAAAACTACGATTCCACTTTCTGTTCCTCAAGCTCTTCTGGCATCTTACACTTAACATGTCTTTATTACTAGGTACTTCTTGTTGGGTCATTTTAACTTTGAAATTTGTCTCTCTCTGTTCTCTCCTTGTTTATAATTCTATATTTTTAGTTTCATGATTTTTTTTTTTATTCCCATGACCTCAAAAGCCATACACATGTCTTACAAATATATGTTTAAGAGTTACCCTATCTGAGCGCTAGTCCTATATCTCTAAATGCTCATTGAGTATCCCCACTTGGTATCTTGCTAACATCTCACTCATGGTTTAAAAAAAAAAAAAAAGTATTGCGATCTTGACTACAAAAATATATTTATTTCCCTTGCCTTTTATTTTAGTAAGGAACATTACTATTCGACCTGTTAATTTCTCAATTCTGAACACTGGAAGCCAATATTGACAGCTTCATCATTTTCCTTTCTGTTCATTGTCAGATCTTGCTCATCCCAACACAGTATATGAATTAAATTCCTTAGTTTGTTACCATCTCTGCTTCCATAACCTTGTATTGTTTGGATTATTTAAATGATCTTGGAACTAATCTCCTTTTCTACTCCTCTCCAACCCTACCCACCATGCCAATCATTTCTTAAGCATCTAGAATAATCTTTTACAAAAATATACATCAAGTCTTTTTCAAATGCTCAATATTCTTTACTGACATTCTTCACCTGGATAAGATATTAATTTTTTTCACTATGATTATGAAGCTTTATAACTCTACGTGAAAATTTGCCCCCTACCCATTTTTCCTAGTTAATTCCTATCGATCCTACAGCACTGTTAATTATGTTTCTACAAGGAGGCATTTAATAATGCACTCAAATCTGACCCATCTCTCTTGCTCTGCATAATGTCTATTGCAGTCTTCAATGTTACATGTATTTGTATATTTATGTTTATCTCCACCACTAGCTTGTGAGCTTCAAGTTGTCACAGATTTTATATGTGAAAAAACACTACAGATCTTAGCACATAGTAGGTGCTCAAAAATAGTCATTGAATAAATGTGTAAATGAACAAATTAGTTATCTCTTATAGATATGAGGCATGATCATAAGCATGAAATAGCTGGGACATATGAAAAGTTTTTTTTTTCTTTTTTCTCTTTAGTAGTAATGCAAATATATTGTAAACTAAATCTTATACACAGGGAACAGTTTTGCTTAGACTATGTTATATAAAGAGTAAATTTTTTAAATGAGTTTCTTTTCTGTTCAGAAGAAAAAAAAGCTACATCATCAATTTGAGCGTGGTGTTTTTTTAATAGACAAAAGTAATAGTATAAGTAATTTTCCACAGTTCTTCACCTTGAACCACTACTATGTAAAGTTTAAAAACGATGTCATCCTATCTTCCAATTTTTGTAATCTAAGAAATCAATGATGTTTAATTTCTCTCAAGAGCTTGAGATACTGCTCCATGTAATATCAAATTGAAAGTGATAAGTTGCTGTTGTTAAGACCTGGTCTTTGCAGGTTTCCTAGTGTCAATGTAGGTTTATGACACTGGATCAAAAAGAACCTGCTTTGTCAAAATAATAATAATAAAAGGATGGTCATGGAACTGGTTTATGAAGGTAGTTAATCAGATTTTCTCTATGAAAACAAAATACTTCTATAAAGTCTCTTTGGCTTATTTTTGACAGGTAAAAAGTAATGTAATATATGATAGTTAAATAACTTGTTATGGTAAAGTTTGTTTTTTTAAATTTTTTTTCCCTCGGGATATAAAAATAAATGGGTGCAAATTCTAATGTGACCTATGCTACATAAAAGTCTCAAGTTTACATTTCCTGTCTTGCTTAGTTTCTTAAATAAAAGTTGAAGAATGAAAGATGCCTAACAGAGAGAGTGCTTTCCCTGAACTTTCAGGGAAAGCACTGCCAGATAGATGTCTATGTCTGTGTCTGTACCCACCCTTACACTTACATCTGTATGTAGATCTATATGTTTTTTCCCTTCACATGCTCCTCAAACCTGGAAAATGGAGTTACCTTTAGCTTATGACAGCCATGGGGAAGTCTTATTTTATGCATGAAGGGGCTTCTAGAGGAAAGCATGAATTTCTTTATGAAATGTGAGAATTATGGCAAAAGAAGACAGTGAACAGAGCTTTGGTCTTCTCTAATCATAACCGGAGTGAGTCTAAAGAGGTACAGAAAACCAAGTAGAAAGGAAACAGACAAAATTTATGTGTAAATTTTTGTGTATTATCATTGGACAAATTTGTCTGTTCTTGTCCTTAGAAAATCAAAGAAAACAATAAAAACAATGAAGGATCTGTGTTGAATTTAGATTTTCTTAACTAATTCCTCTTTTATATTTTACTTCATTTTTCTGCAATTCTTGCTTGTATAAATATTTTCAATTGCTAATTAGAAAGTAACACACTGTATTTGTTGAAATTGGCATATCAAAATGAAATATACAATTAAAAAAATCACAAAATCATACTATTTTCCAATAGATCTAGGAGTATGTACTCTTACAGAAGATGGGAATTTGCACTTGAGCATTATCAATTCACTTTTTCTTACCCTTTTCATCATTTGTGTGTAGGCATGTTATCCCTATTATGTAACCAAACCCTATTCTGAGGCTACAAAATGTAAAAAAGTGAACACTACATAATCAAAATCATCAACTCACTGCATTGGCACCGCCACATACCTGGAAATGTCCTGGAAATGTCACTGATGAATGTATATTTGCTAAATTAAGTTGATTTTTAATTATGATACTTGAATCTTTTTTGTCATTTGTGACTGTATCTCTTTCTTAAAATTCTCTATTCTGTCTTTCCTCTCCTCCATTTATGACAGCTGATTCACAAATTTCTGTTAAAAGTTGAAGAGAAATGGAAAAATTTTATGGAAGGATTGTAAGAGTTTATATTAGTGTCAGGCCCCTATCATGGGCCTGACAGTAGTTTTGAATGCCTGTATCACAAAAATTAAGATGCTAACACAATGGCTAAAACATATAGAAGTTCAATAAATTATAGTCTCTCTCTTTGGTTTTCTCATATCCAAATCCTTTTATTGTGCTTTTTTACTTTAATATTTGTGTCTTCCTATTGTCCAGAAGATAATGTTTCAAGGTCTAAGTATGAGAGATCCTACATGGAAGATCCTCCATTATCTCACTCATGACGAGATTTCTGGCTTTATTTCTCACTTCACCTACCTCTTTCTAATCTCTATAATAGTGGTTGTCTAGAACAGCACTGTCCAAAAAGAAGTTCTGAGATAATGGAATGCTCCACATCTGCATGATCCAATAAGATAGTCCCTCGAATTTGTAGCTATTGATTCTTTGAGCACTTGTGTCTAGTGCAACTGAGGAACTGAATCTTTAATTTACATTTTTAATTTTTTTAATTTAAATACTCTCTACACCCAACATGGGGCTCGAACTCACAATCCCGACTGAGATCAAGAGTTGTATGTTCTGACGGAGCCAGCAGGTTCCTCTAAATCTTGATTTTGCAAATGGATTGGACAGGTGTGCTAAAGGATTCGTGCTTTTATATAGTAAGTATTTTTCCTTAGATTTTATGTTTATTTAGTTTATGTCACAGAAGGCAGAGATGATTGCAATTATAGATAAATTAAAACATTCCTCCATGCTATTACTAACACTCCCCCAATGTATATCCCAGGTATAAAATACTGCCTGCAATTCCCTGAACTCACTATGCTGTTTAACACCTCAAAGACTTTGTTACTGCATATCCTCTAGAATGCCATTCCATCCTTGGCTGCCTGGTGAACACATATTTATCAATCAAAACACAGCTCATTGTCACTTTTTAAACATAGGCTTTCCAGAAACTCCTGAAACATTATCTAAAATGTATGAGATTCTCTATAGAATTCCCTACTGCCCATGTAACCCACCATAACAGCCTTATATTTCTTTCCTTTCATTCTATAGTTTCCTATAATTCTGCTAAGCAAGTTTTCTTGATGACTTAATGTTTTTAGGGAATATTATGATGGTCCAGATGTTACAAATGCTGATTTCATAATGGCCACATCAAATGCACACAATAGCTACTTAAATGAATAAAATAACAACAACAAAGAAATAGACAATAAACAACTTCTGATAAAGTTCAATTAAACTGGTTTTTATCACGTTATATTCACCCAACTTGTTTCATCTTTTTACATGATATTTCAGTCTTTAAAAACTTATTCAGAAAACTTGAAACGGTAGTAATGTACATTTGAGAAGCGTTCTATTACATAAGTTTTATCACAAAATATACAAAATTTATTTCATTTCATCCAATATTTTTTGTTGTTTTGTAAGCATCGGTTATCCTCTTGTTCAAGAGGGGCTTACATTAAAGGAGGACACTATATTACTTGAATTTATCTCTCTCCTTTTGCTAGCAAAAGCTTTACTCCTTTATCTTCATCTTTGAAATCTGACAGTTTGAATTTAATTTTTATCAGTTTTGTCATTCCCATTCTTTTAGCTACATGGGAGCTTGAATATCTCTCTACGGTGTATTGATTTTTGTCCTTATTTAAATATTGTAAAAATTACTATCGATTGTCTTGAGATGATTCTGAGGCGCTCCCTCCACACCCAACAGTCTCCTTCATTACCAGTGTCTTCATTCTAATGGTGTGAGGGTGACTTTGACTGGGAAAGAGCTAAATTAAACCAGGGTCATGCTCACTGCTATGTCCTTGGAATACTTTTCTTTGGCAGCAGCACTTCCTATCTTTCCCCCTCTCCTCTTCCTGCAGTTTTGTAAAACAACTTGCTCAGATATGCAAGTATAGTACTGAGTCCAGCTTTGGTATCCATGGCAGCAATTTCTGCCCTAGTTTTATCTGACTTTTCATTTAATTCTTCTGAAAGGGCATTCATCCCTTTGTGGAGGAAGCTAATGAGGCGCTGGTACCAGAGCCCTGGTTCCTATGTGCCAAAAACAGCATCTTGCAAAGCTGCAAGACAGATGACCTTGGGGAGTAAGTCTCGTTGAGTAAATTTTGCATTTCAAATATCTTCAAACATTGTCCTACAATATTAAACTTTTTTCAAGTATCAGAAATAGAAGTGGATGAATAGATTTTTGTTGAAAAATTTTTTCACTATTAGGGGCAAAAAAGCTCTGTTTCCCTTTCTACCCACATTTGTTGAGTTTTATCCAGTTTTTGAGAAATACAGCTTCTTTCACTTCCACCGGATATAGTGCTCCAATGATAATTTGATAGCTATGGTCAAGAAAACTTCTTGTACTGTTTTATAAATTACTATGGGATTTCATGGTCCGCTATATATTTAAATTTTATTGACACATTAAAAAAATCAACTCTCAAAAGGCTAATATTTGAGCAAAGTATGGTACAAAGTAGAAATTCATGTAGTAAAGGTATTAGACGTTACCAAATAATATATAAGCAGGAGTGAAAAAAAAAAGGATCAGTAGTGAATAATGTCTTTATCATTGTCCATCTCCTTTTTTGCTAAAATAGTCAGCTCAGCTTTATATGTTTGTGGGTAAAGAAATGGTAATAATTTAGCTTTGGTTATACTTTTGTACCTATAATTTATGCAAATTAATAAAGCTAAGATAAATAAAGTGTCTTTTTGCCTCTGGATCAGAAATCCCAGCACTGTATTTTAAGAGTCATATTAATCTTATAAACTAATGCAGAAAATCACCAAAATTGCTTACAGAAACAAATTCCAAAATTTTATGCTCTTAGGATAAGCACAAACGTCAGTTTTTCATAAAAAAAAATAAAAACCAGTGTGTGTATCTAAAACACAAATCTTATTGCTTTTGTTTTGTTTATGATATTTACTAGCATTTCTTACTGTATTTCCAAAAATGTCATTATATTTAACATACACTGGTTTTATTCTAACATTAATGTTAAATAGTACATAGGTTGTATGATATAACCTTAAAAATACAAGAACTATTCAATAATATTTTCTTATTAGTGTTTGGTATCTTGTATATTTAGAATTATGAGAAATCCAGAATCATTGCCATAGCAATATAATTATATAGGGCCTTAATTTTCTTAAAATGTTTTCCCCAAAATTAAAAACATATGTATAAAATATACATATCTATTTTAAAAGCAATTTTCACTTAGAATGCATAATACTGTGCATAATAATGTTTGTTCTTTATTTAAGCAATAAAAACAACATTAAAGCCAAGTACTGTTTTGTTGAATAGTAACCCAGGGTAATATGAAATAAGAAAGTGTCACTAAATTGATCTCTCAAAAAAAAAGAAAAGAACTTAGATTTTAATGACAATAGAACATATTTTCTTTTGTTTAAATGATATTTTAAGAATCAAAACCTCATCTTTTGTGTCAGAGACCATGGAAGAGGCTTGAGTTGTGTGCTATTAATAGTGAGATTTGTCTCCAATTTAATAGGTGGGTGATATCTTATGTAGAATACATTTAAAGGGTATTTTTAAACTAATTATTCATTGATGCAGTAATGCTAACTAGCAACCAGAAAAGGAGAAAAAAAAAAACAGTAATGAGAAAAGTGTACATTCTGACTGAAAAAGTATAAAGGATTAGGTTTCCAGGAAAGGCAATTGTCACAGTCTGAGAGTAAATATCTTGGAAAACACTGGACAAGATAGGTAAAAATTACAGCTTTCAAGGTAAGTCATAAAAACTGTAATTGTTATATAAGATAATTTCTTGGAGAATGGATGTGACATGACAGAAACCATCCTGCACGTTATGTGTCTCTATTCATTCTGTCAGATGGGAAGCCAGTACAACTTTGTAAACATACTCCACTTAAGTTTTTACCCATTAAATTAATTTCCAACTGAAAATTCTTGCCTTTCCCTCTCATTTTTCAGTCATTGATAACTCACTAAATTTTGCTTGTCCTTCTCTCAGGTTTATCAAAGTCTTTCCACAGAAGCAACATTCAACATCACCCAGTGAATGAGAGACTGATACATCTCTGATGTGAAGCGCAGCCTCCTTAGTAAACTCCCACTGCATTCTCAGTCTCATGTTATCTCTGTTCCATCTTTCTGTCTTTCATCTTGTATATACCAATGTGTTCCATTGGTGTACAAAATAGACTTTTAAAATCTTCTTAAATAACACAATTAACTGTTACTGGATGTTCTTATCACAGCACTCCTTTTTAAAAGTAGCTATTACTTTAAAAGCAACAAATATTTAAAGCACCATTTTTTATTCCCGTTAATTTTCTTCAGATGTTGAAAAGAGAGCATGAAAAATATGGCTAGAAAAATAATGTGATTTTTTAATATAATCACCTCTTAATATGTGCACACCTACCAAGTTTTTCCAGACTAGAAATCCCAATTTATATTCAATGCAGTTAAATCCCTTCTCATTTTGTTAAAATAATTGATACCTCGCATTAACTTCCTAATCACTCCCTAATATTCTCTATGCCTAATTAGCCCTGAATATTCTCAATGCATGCTTATACAATTTCTAACATCTAACTAATTTTAAATACTTCCATTAGACATCATTAGATAACAACTTACATTTCTTCTGAAAGTTGTGTTTGCATTTTCACTGTTTATATTATCATATATGTGAAAATGATCTAGGCTGATATTTCTATGACTTGATAATGAATTGTCCTTGTTTTCCTAACCCTTCCTTCCTTTCTTTTTCTGAGATCTCTTTGATAAAATGAAATCAGGTGCGTTTATAGACAAGTCATGAAAAATCCAAATAAAATATATTGAATGGAATTCTTAAAAGGACATTTCAAAACTAAAACTCCTACAGTGAGTTTACCTGAACAACTTAAATAGTGGTTAACAAAACACAGTATAAAAGATCAGAAAATTAATAGAAAAATAGTCTACCTGAGGAACTACATGAACATATTTTGAAGCCCAGAGCAACAAATCTGTATTGTTACATACAATCTAGAAAGTTGTTGATTTAAAAATGCCTCATCAATTCTATCTGTATTTTCTTTGTTTTAACAAAAATAAGTATTTTGGCAATTATGCATAATGACCAATGTATTTTTTCTTAATAAGTGCTCTTTTTTATTCATCATAATCTGTGTTCTCATCACTCTCATTTTGTTCTTTAAATTTTTCATAATATGATTTATTTTATGACTTGTTTTCTCTTTGGGTGTTCTCTATATGTTTTCCAGACTGTCAGTATGTTCTTTATAGAGAACAAGAGAACTGTGCCCCAGCTGTGGTTTAATCCTGCTTTATGATTTAAGTTCATGCCTCTGGTTGTATATCCAACTGTTGAATTTTTTATCACTTTATGATAAAATTTGCCTTTTGTCCATAGTTCTTCTTTGGAAATTATTCTGACATTGTTTTAGATCTGAATGCTTAGTGCCTCTTTTTGGCACTGGTGTATGCACGCATCTTAAATAACAATGTGCATAATTACATAATTTAATTATATACATATTGAATGTTGTTCAGCTAGAACACATGATTGCAAATCTCTCTAACACAAAAGAGGAGGCTGTTTAAAGTTTCAATTTAAAATGTTTGCTTCTCCCTTTACTAATGCATGTGCTAAAGCTGACTTAGTACCCTTTCGTCCATTCTTTTAATCTCTGCAGATTTTATTGAATCTTAAATCTTCAAGCATAGTGTTTGCTTTTCCTCTCAATTTTGAATCATCTGCTTCTCAGCACTCTATCCAGATTGTTAATAAATATGTTAAATAGCTATGGGCCTGAAACTAATCCTAGAGGGTCTTACTAGATGCTATTTTTTGAAAGCCCAATATGGTTCTATTAATAATAACACCTATGCATTTTAATATGGTTCTTCTTTTGATATCCACCATATTATGTTGTACTAGAATAAATTTTAATAAGATATATTTGATAATAGACTTCACAAATCCTCTATTTTGAAGTTATTATTAAGTTAAAATTAAAAGGATAGTATTCTTTATACCCATGCCAAACATAACACGTGTATATAATCCTATTTAAATCCATTTGAAGCAAGTATAATAAATGAAAACATTAAGCCAAGGAAGAATCACCCAGAAAGAAACCTCTGGGCTACACACAGTCAATTACCTAATTTTCAGAATTTTCCTTGGGGTAACCCGGTAAGCACCACAAGGGCCATGAGCATTTGAATTGATTATCTTGAGATTTCCTCTTTGGTAACCTGAAAGTGTGAACTGATATCGAAAGTGACTTCTTTCTTTAAAACCCACAGGGATTAATAAAATCAGCGCCAGAAAGGACACTTTCAGTAAAGACAGTCCCCTTGAAACTAAACCTGCATGTAGCTGAAAATGTTGGCAGTCTTGGAGACCTTAATTGTCAGAAGCAATTCTGTGCATTTAAGGACCTGGGGCTCCCTGGAATTAAAGTCAACTCTAGCTGCAATAGGGCTGTCTACAAAAATCTTATCTGGACCTTTACACAAATTACTGTTTCTTTTAGAGTTGTTTCATGTATATGTTTTTAACATAAGCATACTCTGTGTTTTGTCTCATTAGCCTTTTCTTTTACTTTGATATGAACTCAAATATATGATTATTTCTTAATTATGGATTCTTTGGGGGAAGAAGTATAGATAAATAATCTGTGAAAACAGAAAACCCAAGACATTTATGTTGAACTTTAAAAGTGATTTCTTATTTGTATTTGCAATTATGTTTACACTAAATGTTCAGTACACATACCTCAGGCTAAATGACTTAGTCATAGCCAAGGTTAAATTTAAGAACAGCCGCAGGATTTCTTTATCTTTATGCCCTGATCTTGATATTTAACTCTTTGCCTTCATCTACCACCCAGTAGAGGGAAGCAAAATAACTCAATCATGACTCTAAAGCAAAATAAGACCCTATTTTCATAATTCATATTTACTTTTAGAGAGGGGAAGGTTGAGAATATTTCCACAAAAAACAAACAAACAAAAAAAACCATGCCTTTTCCCCTTAAAAGGGAAAAGATAATAAAAGATAAACCCAAAGCTGGATAAATCAAGTTACAAAACTGAAACATGCTGGATGAGATTATATACGTAAAACAACCTCAGACATAAAATGTTTTCTAAACTGGAAAACAGGAAGGCAAGAACTGATTGTACCTGAAGGAAAACTTCTGTAGAAACAAAATGTCTGTCAGATGGAGGATGGGAACTTTGATCTGTCCTGGGGTAAGGAAAAGCTTTGTTAATTCTGGTGGGTATTAGTTCTGTTACTAGAGAGTGGTTCCTTATAAGGCAGAGACAGCATTAGTCCAGAAGAAACACCTTTCAAAGACACCTATTTCCTCCCTTTGCTCTATGCAATATTTGGATGTTATTTTATCCTCTTCCATAGTTCAATAGAAAGAAGGTGCCTTACGTGGGAAATTGGATTAATAGATTTCCTTTTCAACTGGGTAGAAAGACAAATGAACACCCTGGACAATAAGGCCGGAAATCCTGAACAATTTTGTCTGGTGGCCAAACATTAGAAGGAATTGCATGATTAACTATGGAAGTTAAAAGGTTTGAACAAGTGTCAATGGTACATACTGTATGATCATACTTGCGTTAAGTATGACAGAGCACACAAAAAGAACATAGTGTTCGCTTTAGTTTTATAAGCAAAAACATACAGGAATTTATAGGAAAAGGGCTGAAATACTCAGAAGCTCTTTTATAGAGGACATGAAATTTAAGTTGGACCTTGAAGGATTTTTGCACTGCCAGCATAAGAAATGCTAGAAAGATCCATCATGAGCTGAGTGTAAGCTAACATGGCGACAAGGTACTATTGATATCATTCACCATTATAAATGACATTCTTTTATGATTTCATTGCAGTTGGTTGTTATGTGGTAAATTAGGATTCAGTGTGAGTACTGGGTCTAAATTACTAATGTTATAATTGAATGAACTAACATGTCACTCAAGTAAATAATATTGTACTTTGCTATTCTAAATTCATATCTTCTCAAAAGAAGTCTACTAAAACCACCACATACTTTGGGGGGGGTTGGAAAGGAAGGAGATCTAGAAATAACCTAATTTTAGTACAAAAAGAAAATAAACTAATGTTGCAATGGCTCCTTCCCAGGAGATCCATGTTAACTGTTTTGTGTAATCATACATATAAATTTTATATATTTGCAATTTTTGTTTCCTCCTAGAGTTGATTATTGAGAGTTAAAAGCATTTATGACTAATTCATTTAAAATCTTTGCAAAAAGCTTACCAAGCACTACTGACTTTAAATAATTCATTTACATTAGATACTGCACCGCTTCACCTTTCCAATATAATATTTGTACTTTAAAAAAAAGTACTTGTGTGTGTATGATTTTGTTAAATAAATATTATATTTAGCATTCTAAAGATACTTAGCTCTACTCCTTACTAGTTTACTAGGGAGAAGTTCAGATTTTGCACATTTTCTAAATTTACACAAGTTTTTTGTTGGACTTTACAACTGTCTCTTTAATATTGGCCTTAACAATATCCAATACTATATTAACAGATAAATGCTAATCTCAGATCATTTATCTTTATCTGTGTATTACTACTCCTCTCTTATCTCTCATGCCTATTTTAACTATGTTTTAGTAGCAGTACAATTTAATTATAAAACACATAGCGAGGGGCACCTGGGTGGCTCAGTGGGTTAAAGCCTCTGCTTTCGGCTCAGGTCATGATCCCAGGGTCCTGGGATCGAGCCCCGCATCGGGCTCTCTGCTCGGCAGGGAGCCTGCTTCCCCCTCTCTCTCTGCCTCTCTGCCTACTTGTAATCTCTGTCTTCAAATAAATAAGTAAACCTTTGGAAAAAAAAAAAAAAACACATAGCGAGATAACCTGAGTTTGGATTTCTGTTCTAGCATTTTATTCTTGAATTCCTAAGAAGTTACTTATTTTGATCTGTCTATGCTCTTCATCAAGAAAATTGGATAGAAATGTCAACTCTCAGGATTCCTGGGTGACTCAGTCAGTTATGGATCTGACTCTTGGTTTCAGCTCAGGTCATGATCTTATGGGCTGGTGGATAGAGTCCCATGTCAGGCTCCTCACTTAGCAAGAGTGCTTGAAAGATTCTCTCCTTCTGCCCTACCCCTGCCCACTTGCTCAGGCTCTCAAAATAAATAAATAAATAAATCTCTTAAAAAAATTACAGCTCTCTTGTGGGGGTTTGGAAGGTTTAATTAGATAACTTATTAAATGTGCTTGGCAACGAAAGAGTACTCAATGAATATTACTATTATTGTGCTTCTTGTACTTAGAAATCTTTCCTTCTTGCCACCATATTTGACTTCAGAAACTCCTCCTCACTTTGCTAGCATTTATTTGTGGATGATCACCCTTTAATTGACTGTGAAATAAATTCATTGGGTCTAATTGCATTATCTGTTGAAAATGAAAATAAAAGGAAATGGAAAAAATGTCAGATCACATCAAGTATAGTAAGATTAAGAATTTTTTTGAGCTTTTGTCCTAGTTATATGTGTGTGGATATATCAAAACTTTTTATACTCTAAGTCACAAGAAAAGTCTAAAAACACCACTTTCAGTGATCTTCTATTTTTCTCTGAGTGTTTATGGAGTATTTGACCTATCCCTATAGCTAATAACTCTATTACTCCCAATTTCTATTTTTCTTAAGGCTGCAGGGTTAATTCTCTGAAAGGTGAGTCCTCATAACATAACAATCTATATTTATTTAAAAGTGAAAACAAAATATAAAAATTGGCAATATTTGGAGCTCCGAATTTAGTATGGCATACAGGATTCCTTCATAAATTAATTCCAACCTGTGTTTCCCAGGAAGTCTATACTCCAGTCACTGATTTGCTCATAATTTCCTAAATGCCATGCACTTCTACCAATATGAAACACCTTCCTTTTCAATTGTTTGCTTCTATTCATCCTTCAAGTCACAGCTCAGTTATCTTCTACTCAGGGAAGCCTTGGCTGACTTGAAAGACAAGTGTGTGCCTCCCTGGTTGCCTGTCAACAGTTTGCTCTTTGGTGTATTACAGACAGCTGTTTTTGCCTATTTAAAATGAATAATAAAATTAATAACAATGAAATAGATTTTAGTAGTGTATTTTTTCCACTAAAATATTAAGTTTACCTTGAATTCAATAGTTGTCAGTAATAACTTTATTACTTTTGAACTAGAAAATGATGTTATCTTTATGACAACATGTATTTTTCTCTCCTGCAAGTTGAATAATTTACACAAACAGACCACTAGGAGATCTGAATTACTAAAAACTGTTACCATGTTGATCACTTAATTTACATATCAGTATAATATTACAGAAATATGGTCACTCTGATACATCTCTACCATTTGAGAATATCTTCAAAATATCTTCAAAAGCTTATTTACCTAATTCGATCTGGCAATCTTTCCATTTCTTTCTATATTCAGCTGAGTAATATACATTTATTTCTCTGTATTATCTTGTATTTTTTTTTCATTTTTTTTTTGTCAGAATTAACATCATTTAAGAGCAAGACATGGTCTTATTTGTGTTTAGAGAGTATGTCTTTATGTCTGTGCATTTAAGTTTGGGGTTGTTTTATTTCATTTTGTTTTTGTTTCAGTAACTCTTAAAATATGTTTTATGTCACTCCTTTAGTGGTTAAGAGAAGAATGGGGGAAAAAAAGTAACAGACATAGCACTATAAAAGTAGACAGTCATTCTTCCAGGAATAAGTAAAGCTAAATTTAAATAATTCTGAGCCTGAGGACAGTACTACACTCACATCCAGGAGGAGGGAAGAAGGTAGGTAAGACTTGAATAAAAGGGATGCCTTCTTATGGTTGACATAAAATATTTAATAGCCCATATTTTTGTGCGAGGATCTGAGAAATACCTTCCTCACCGAATTGCACAAAACTTCCAAGTTATTCTGTATCTTGATCCTTGGGGGGTGCCCAGATTATAAAAATCAACAACTCAGAGAATCGTACAGCCAAAAAAGCATTTTTTTTGCATTTGACGAAAAGACTATAAGCAAGAGAAAAATATGTTTCTTAACTTGTATAATATATACAAGAAAGAATATTTACATTGCAACAATTGGGGGGATCATACTAATATACGAAATACAGAATCCATTATCAATAACAAAAAGTTATTCATAGTCTAATATTCTGTCTTTATCATTTTATATATTTGTAAGACTTGTGAATTTACTTTCAATCTTTGTATAACAACTCTAATATTCCAGAAAAATAAATTTCTCAATTTTATCATATTATGAAAATTTTTCAGAAAAATAATCCTTGTACAAATTGCAGAATGAGGAAATATGATATGTAAGACACAATACATAGTATTTATATTTATGTTGAAAATAATAGGATTATAAAGATGCAGCAACTAGATAAAGGTAGAGACTAAAACCATATATATATATATGTATATACATATATATATATATAAAATCGATGGTTGTTCAGAGCAGTAGGAAAAGACAAGTTTTTTTCTTTCTTTAACTTTTTAAATTTTTTATTAACATATAATATATTATTAGCACAGGGGTACAGGTCTGTGAATCACCAGGTTTACACACTTCATAGCACTCACCATAGCACATACCTTCCCCAATGTACATAACCCAACAACCCTTTCCCAAGCCCCTCCCCCCAGAAACCGTCAGTTTGTTTTGTGAGATAGAGTATCTTATGGTTTGTCTCCCTCCCGATTCCATCTTGTTTCATTTTTTCCTTCCCTACCCCCCAAAATCCCACTTTGTCTCTCAAATTCTTCATATCAGAGAGATCATATGATAATTGTCTTTCCCTGATTGACTTATTTCACTCAGCATATTACCTCTAGTTCTATCCACGTTGTTGCAAATGGCAAGATTTCATTTCTTTCAATGTCTGCATAGTATTCCATTTTGTGTGTGTGTGTATACACACCACATCTTCTTTATCCATTCATCTGTTGATGGACATCTAGGTTCTTTCCATAGTTTGGCTATTGTGGACATTGCTGCTATAAACATTCAAATGCACACACCCCTTCACATCACTACATTTGTATCTTTAGGGTAAATACCCAGTAGTGGGATTGCTGGGTCATAGGGTAGCTATTTTCAAATTTTTGGAAAAGACAAGTTTTTGATTTTCAACTTTTTGGAAAAGACGAGTTTTTCATAGTTATTTTAAAGGTAATAAGTTGAGAAATTTTCCAAAAGTGATTAAGAGTTGAATAAGCAGTCATGAATATTAAGTACATATGTAATGTAAATATTCAAATGGCACTAATAAATTCAATATTTTAAAGTTTTGTACCATTAAGATGAAAAGCAACAGATTAACAGATGGCAATTTATTAAAATGCCTTGAGATATTGAATGTAATAATTTAACATCATAGACACAATGTTACAAGAAAATAAATGATTAAGACCAAATGTGTTATTCATAAACTTTGTTCAGTTGAGAGACAAGTCATTTTCGATAGAACATAGTGAAATGTGTATCTTCATAGTTTTATAATTAATTGAGTCAGTTATGACTTACCTAGATACAGTGTGATTTGAGCTGTTTCATGCAAATAGAGTAACATGGGGTGCCTGGGTGCCTCAGTTGGTTTGAGCAACTGCCTTTGGATCAGATCACAATCCTGGAGTCCCAGGATGGAGTCCTGCGTCAGGGTCCCCACTTGGCAGAGAGTCTCCTTCTCCATCTGACCTCTTCTCTCTCTCTCTCTCTCTTTCTCTCTCTCTCTCTCAAATAGATAAATACAATCTTTAAAAAAGTATAAATAGATTAACATAATATAAATAATTTTAATAATGGTTTATTCACAGGCATTGACCAGACTAGATTTGTTCTTCAGGTTTTGTTGTTGTTGTTGTTGTTTTTTCCCCAACTAATCACAAAAGATAAAGTTAGGTATACTGAGTAGAGGCAGATTGTTATGGATTGCTAATGCCCATAAAGCCAAACCTTATGATTCATGTTACTCAATGGGATTATTAACATTACAAGTCCTCAAGTGTGTGCAACTTTGCAATGTCAAAATACACTTATCTACATTATGTCAGTTTGTTGTCAAAAAAATTCTTTGTAGGGCACAAATTCTTTGTGTGGCTCAGTGGTTAAGCGTCTGATCTCATAGTCCGGATTGGAGCCCCACATCGGGCTTCCTGCTCAGCAGGAAGCCTGCTTCTCCCTCTCCTACATCCCCTGCTTGTATTCCCTCTCTCGCTGTCTCTCTCTCTGTGTCAAATAAATAAACAAAAACTGTAATAATAATAATAATAATTCTTTGTGCAAACTTAGCTGTAGAAAGTTTAAATCATTTACAAGTAAAGTTATAAATCTAGTAAGTAGAGCCTCTGGTTTTCTTAAGGACTTGAAGGAATATTTTACAGAAGTACATTTTCCTGAACCCCTTTGGGAAACATGCATACTGATGACACAGTAACTAGAAATGAAATTGAATTACTTTTAGACCAGTAAGAACCATATCTGGAGTTGGTGGCAGGGAGGTCTCTCATGTCATATATCTCATGTCAGATATCTCATGAGGTAGGTGTCTGAATAAAATTAAGGTCCTTTCCAGAAGGAAGAAGGATGCATATGTACTGACTGCATAGGTGACTCAAACTGTCAGTCTCATTCGCTCATTCTGTGGGTGTTTCTGTGACTATAAACACAATATAGTTCTAAATGAACACATACCAAGCATACCAATTGAACCAAACTGATCATCTTTTTTTTTTTTTTTTTTTAAGTTAGGCTCCATACTCAGAGTGGAGCCCAACTTGGCACTTGAATTCATGACCCTGAGTTTAAGACAAGAGTTGAGATCAAGATCCAGACACTCAACCAACTGAACCACCCAGGCAGCCCTGATCCTCTTTAAAATCAAATGGCATTTCATAATTGAGGGGCATTGGTTTCCTATTGATTCTGTAAAAAGTCACTACAAATGTGGCAGCTTAAAACAACGCTATTATCTTACAGTTTCATAATTTAAGTTTTATAATTTGCAAACTACACTAAAATACTTATTTAAAATGGTCCAAAACTTGTTTTACTAGACTGGATATTTGATATGTGATTATGAATAACGTTAAGTAGCCAGCCATAGCTGCATTTACTGATGTAGTGCAAAAGCATTAGCCTGATAATGGAGATACTTGGATTTTGATCCAAGCTATGCCAGACAAAAGCTTTTTAAGATTTTGCAAACCAATCCATTCCTGTAGGACTCATTTATCTCATGTAGTGGCCAGAAAACATTATCACTTAAGGACCCTTTCAGCTACACGACTTCTAGATGTCAATCTAAAATTTCTGGGAAAAAAAAATCAAGTTTATACATAGCCAGATTATAGTGATTGAATTATATGAACTGACATTTTTATTAGAAGAATGTGAATCCAGAACTATAGAGAATAATAATTTCTTTAGGTTCTGTTTCGGGATACGTTATTTGCTATGAAATCATTGACTTATCTTAAGTTTGCTAATTCAACTAACTCTGTCTGGAGAATCCATTTTCCAAAATATCTAGTGCTGCTGAAGATTATAAAGGCCCTGTAGAAAACAGCCTAACAGGTACCATCACCATACGTGCTTATTGTGTCTTGGACCAGATTTAAGAGTGAAGAAACGAGTTGGAAACGGGTGAGAAACATTTCTTTTTAAGGTAAGGAAATTTGGGATCTAAACTTACAAATGGGAATGGAAAAGATGGACAGGTCAGATTTGGGAATGTAGAGAAGACTATTTACAAAAGCAGTTTTTCATGGAAACACACCCACACAGTTGTGTTTACATGCATTTTTTTCCCCTGTCATACTAGCCCAGCATTTTCAAAGTTTTACTTATTGCTGTGTCTTGTTTAATAGAACTTAAGATTCAATATAGAATTTTATTTTGTGAATGAATTGTACAGCCATATGATGAGTAGATCTTCAGAATTACCAAAACCTATCGGTACCTTACCTTCTCAGATTCATATAGGTAAAAAGATTGTTTTGCTTTTGGTTAAAATTGTTTGAAAAACTTACAGTAGAGACATTGGGATCTTTGTAATAAATTATAAAGTTCAAAACAGAATGAACTTTGAGTAAGTTGATTCCTGGGGTAGGGACACATAATATTTTAGATTTGGCTGCATTAAAAAAATGCTCATATCAATAAATCACCATTTATTTTCTTGCACAGTGTGAGGTATCCTTAACTTTTATTTTTGAAGTAGACAGTACAAAACAAGCAAAAACACAAAACCATAACAAACAAAACGTTTCTACGTAGAGATGTACGTGTCTGTGTCAGACAATAATAAATACGCTTTTTGCTACTACTGTTCTAGTTTGATTTTCTTTTTCTAAGATTTCATTCACTTATTTTAATTTTGGATATAGAGTATAAGTTGGGGGGGAGGAGCGGAGGGGAAGGAAGAGGAGAGGGAAAGAAACTCAAGTGGACTCCTCTCTGAGCACCAAACCTGAGTCCAGGCTCGATGCCACTACCCTTAGATATCAGCCTGAGCCATAACCTGAGCCCAAACCAAGAATTGGCTGCTTAACTGATTGAGCCACATAGGTGTCCTGTGCTATTGTTCTAGTTGTAAATGATCTCTGTGGAGTTTCTTACTGAGTTGTTTTTTACTTGGTGTTAATAGACCAGTAATGTGAAAAGTTTTCTTTCAGACCGTCATGTATGCATCAGGTAATCCAGGTGAGGTGATACCTTATCTCCGATCAGTTAGGTTTCTTTTTCTCTTTTTTTTTTTTTTTAAGCAGAATGCCACAAGAGTCTTTTCTGAGGAATAATACTCTTTTAGATGAACTTATTTTGATCCCTCATTATGGATTTTATTAGCTGGATGCATTTTTATTGGAGAAATTATCTTCCAAGAAACGTAAAATTTTTAAATATTAATATGCAAGTGGAAATTTATAATTTGTGATCAAAATTCAGCAGAAGACTTAGCCAGCTCTTTTCTATCTTTACACTTTAGTTCTCAAAGACTTTTGTAGTTTTATGGTCCTTCACATTTCCTCTGATAGGAAAAATTCCTCCTGTCCCTCAAGACCTCAGTCTAATTAGAATGATGATTATGATTATTTTTTTAAAAATAGCTCTTTCTATGTGATGTGTTCTTCAGGAAGGACATTATATTCACTTCAAACATTTCCTTTCTCTGTGACAACTTCCTCAGAATTTCACAGAGTATTCCTCTCCCTATGAAAAGTCACAGCTGTTAATGCTCATCCCCACTACAAACCATCCTGTATTTCAGTTATTAGATCATATGTGAAAGTAGTTAAAATATAAAAAAGCAAATTATTTCTATGGCATAGGAGATGCTAAATATTGATTAAATAAATTAACAGAATTAAAGCAAAAAATTGATGACAGGTTGAGCCCTAGTTAAAAATATCCTAAGATTTTCATTACAATGAAACACAAGTCTTCTCAGCCATTTTTTTTTCTTTTTTTTTTTTTGAAAGAGTATATTTATTTATTTGACAAAGATCACAAGTAGGCAGAGAGAGAGGAGGGAAGCAGACTCTCTGCTGAGCAGGGAGCCCGACACTGGGCTCAATCCCAGGACCCTGAGATCATGACCTGAGCTGAAGACAGAGGCTTAACCCACTGAGCCACCCAGGCACCCTCTTCTTAGCCATTTTACTTGTTGCTCCAGTCTTTGAGCAGCAATTGCAAATATATACAAGTCATTCTGCATGCTTCTCTGTCAACAATGTAACTTTGTTTTCTGGTATTGTTCTTGAATTGTTTAAGTGGCCCTTCCAATTACTTAGAAATTATCTGTATTAAGAGGAGAAATGAAGGGTTCTTTGATTTGGTCATGCCTTAGATTCAATGTCCAGAAAGAAGACTTAGGCAGAAGCAATTTTCAATAACGGCTTACATTTTTTTTTTCACAAAAACTTGTCTGACATTTATAAAAATAACTATTCACAGTGAGTATGGTATAACTACCATGATCATTTTTGTATATTTTATACTGTCTAAGAAATTCTGTCCAAAATTACTATTTTGTAAGACATTATGTTTTAGGAGAAAATAGAGTTATCAAGATTTGAGGCTGCTTAAACATCATCTCTCAATACATAACATTGGAATAGAACTGAAACGATATATAGCAGAATAAATCCAGTCATTGTTTTATATCTGGGCTTTGAATAACTTTAACAAACATTTGTCAGAGGAAAATGTCAGAGCTTAAGATTTTTTATTATGGTCAGCTGTGGGTTTTCATTGAAATGATTATAGGCTTTGTTCAATCTAGACTTAGCATTATAATAGAAAGACATTTTAATATCTTTTTTGAAAACTTTTATGTATGTTATTTAGAATTTGTGTATTGCTCCATTCATTTAAATCTAATTCACTAAAAACTGAATTATTGTTGTATGAGAAGGTTTTAAAATGGATCAATTAAGTCTTCTGCATTATGAGAATAGGATTCAGTAAAGCACAGGGAATTGAACCATCTTGAACTATGATTTCTTAAAAGAAAATCATTAAAATAACCACCTGGATATATAAATAGGAAGTACTGACTGGTAGATCGGTTGTTTGCTGTATCAAAAGGAACTGTATGACTTTTGAACACCATTAATTATTTTCAAATTATTTAATATTTAAGCATTAATCTTATAAGACTGATGGAAGACAGTAGCTTCACGGGGTTCACATAATTGGTGTATTAGAGGGCAGAAAAGTTGTCGAATATCCCAACTTAAATTGAAAGTCACAGTCAAGCAGAGAAAGACAACTATCATATGATCTCCCTGATATGAGGAAGTGGTGATGCAACATAGGGGCTTAAGTGGGTAGGAGAAGAATAAATGAAACAAGATGGGATTGAGAGGGAGACAAACCATAAGTGACTCTTAATCTCACAAAATAAACTGAGGGTTGCTGGGGGGAGGGGGTTTGGGAGAAGGGGGTGGGATTATGGACATTGGGGAGGGTATGTGCTTTGGTGAGTGCTGTGAAGTGTGTAAACCTGGTGATTCACAGACCTGTACCCCTGGGGATAAAAATATATATCTATTAAAAAAAAAATCACGAAAGTCACAGTATTTTAACATTCAAAAAAACCAATTATAAATCACTTTCCTATAAAACTAATTTGTTTGTTTCATCCAGTGACCAAAAGTAGAATTTTATAACCACTTTTAAACTTCTTTTGCTTCTGCTCTCCTATGTCCCTCTATTCCTTAGATCTGAGTACTTAGTTTAAGAGGTCATGAAAATTATAATATAAAGCATGAGTAGGTCTGACAGAAAGATATCCTGTAAATATCCAGGAAGTGGATATTAAACACATTAGGGACACTGGGACGATTCAGTTGCAAGACAGGAGAGGCACCCAGCCAGTCGTACAGCATACAATGTTCAACCAGGGTGGTGCAGGCTATATTTGACAGTCCAGATGGATTTCAGCAGGCAGCTTCAGAGTAGGGAGTACTGAGACCCAAACCAGAAGAGAATTTAGAGACAGTATGCATCAAAAGACATAAGGCAGCAGGTATCAGAGCCCAGATTTTGGGCAGAGAAACAAGGGCAGGAGTCCAGAATCTAATAGGGCTGACAACATTTATTTCAGTACTGATGATGAGGTGTCCAACACTGGTTGTGTGGCTCTGAGCAAAGTCTGATTTCTTGCAGGATTACTCAAGTATCTGTTCTTGGGATTTTAGATGAGCTCTGAGTTGTTCCTTCTTTCATTGAAGAACTATTCAGGATCTTTTAAATTTTTTTGCCTTCTGTGGGGAACTCTTAGTTCTACTGTTGTAACTGCCTTAATAAAAATTCTGTTTCTCCTATAACCTATGTTAGTCCATTCCTCAGTGACTACTCTACGTTTTTCTCCCTTTCTTCTTTAATCTAAACCAGATAATGTTGCTCGATTAATCTGCCTGCTAAATTCAGTAACTTTTAATGGCTTGAATTTGTGTACCAAATTCGGTACAAATTTCTCGTTAGGATATTCAAGATTCTTTACAATAGAAACTGAACTTATTACTTCAATCTCATATCTTACTACTTAGTACCATGCCTTATTCAGGCTTTACATGCAACTTTGTTTCACCTATTCTAAAGAATTAGTATTTACTGAGTTTTTAGACATAGATTTTCCAAATATTTTTCATTTGTTCTTTCTGCTGAAGATATAACCATAAACCTCTGTTTAAATTTTCTTTCAATAAAAGTTTAAACCCCCATCCAGTAAATGACCACCTACCAAACCACTTCTCCTTGTTTTCTTTATCTCCTTATTCCAATAACAAACTATTTTTTGAACACTGGAGGTGTGGGGGTAGGGACTGTGAATTACTTGCAGATCTTTTTCACATATGAAAGAGAAAAATATGAGCTAACAGGGCCTGGGGAGGACACCAGAACAAATTCAGTCTATGTGGCTTCTCCTTAACACAGACTGCTGAAGTTACTTTAATGATGAAGTTACTTCAGATCGCTATCTAGGTTAACCAATATGACTACCAGCAAAAATCTTTATTGATCAGTTTTGCTATGAATGCTTTCTCTCTCTCTCTCTCTCTCTCTCTCTCTCTATATATATATATATATATATATTCACATACACATATATGTATTGTGTATATATATATATATATACACACATTTCATAGGTATACACATAAATTTCATACATATATTCATATATCCACATCCATACTAAGTTGGAGCTGCCTATTGCTGATTTCTACAGCTTTGGGCCTGATTTGTTTCTAGAATGACATCTGTAGTTAGCTTTCTCAAGTTCAGTTGCTTGCCCAGAACTACTTGTTTATTTAATTTCAAATTTATACTCATACTGCTTTATACTTAGATTTCCATATGTTGTGCCATTCTGTCACTGAGTACAGTATGTTGAGTACAAGGTGTCATATATTTATCTCATTTCCATAACTTTTCTTATACTTTATTAGTCTGGATGCCTAAAATTTAGGATTCTATATAATTCAAACACAGCAATAATTTTGGTAAATTAGGAAACATAATTAAGAACTAAAAATTTACACAAATATCAGTCTATAGTATCCCAATAGGGCAGTTTTTATTAGTTAATACTTAATTCCTACTGAAAAAAATAAAATTGAAATAAGCTTCTTTATGGAGGTCCAAGACCTAAACTCTAATGCATTAGTATGTAGATTTTAGTAAGCATCAAAGAAGTATGGGCAAAAAGCAAAGTAATTATTGAAATGCACAACAAATTAAGTCAACTTTATTAATGCTGTTATTAATATAACATTTTTATTACATAATATTTTTTATTCCTAACAATGTACCATGCTATGTGCTTTGTATATTTTAAATTCTAATGTACATCATTCTTCTAAAAAAGCATTTTATTTATTTGACAGAAAGAAAGAGAGACGGTGAGCACAACCAGCAGAAGGGGCAGGCAGAGGCAGAGAGAGAAGCAGGTACCTTGCTGAGCAGGGAGCCCAATGCAGGACTTGATTCTAGGACCCTGGAATCATGATCTGAGCTAAAGGCAGATGCTTAACCAACTGAGCCACCCAAGCACCTGTAACATCATTCTTGATATGAAGTTTAAATTCCAACCTGAAGTTCTGTTGTACATATATCTCCAAGAACTTTTAAAACACAAATTCAGATATAAATTCCTTTTTAGCCTGAAAGTAAGCAAATGTTCTCAGGGAAAAATAATTGTTAATATAAATATGATTAACCTTTCATAAAAATATATAAGGCATTTTATCACAAACAGACCAAATTATATTAAAACAAAGAAAACTAGCTAGAGGTGGTCAACAAAAAAAGATACTAAAAAATTAAATAAATAAATAAAATCAACATTTTTGTCTACCAAAATCTACCAAGAGGCTTTTAACCAAGGAAGAAATTTTAAAACTTAACACATCCATAAGAACATGTATCAAATTAGGCATTTTGAAAAATGTATTTATACTAGGATTTTTAGGCTGTTATTATTTCCCAACTATAAATAATAATATCTTTGAATCACTATAATTCATCTGAATCTGGTTTGCTTATATTTCACAAGAAAGTCTCATCAGTTTTTTTCACCTAGCATCTCACCAAAGGCAAGAAACTGATTTGAGATAACAAAAAATTACTTTCACAATAAAATACAATCAGGACCTGAATTTCTGAATCCGAAGCTGTAAAATGACATATATATATATAATACGCAGTAGAGACCTGGGACAATGGAGGTTGTTAATAGAGCTTCCTGGCCTCACTGGGGTGGTTTTTAATTTACAAAGTGAAGCTCATTTAATCCTCACTATAGTGAAATATCAGGACAAATATCCTCAATTGACAAAAGGGGGTAGTTTATACCAACAGCTTCATGTCCAAGATCAAGGATTGATCAGGACATAAATTAAAAAGAAAATTTTTTAAAAAAGCAAAACAAACAAACAAACAAACAAACAAACAAACAAAAAAACCAAGATCTTTGGATGGCTGTAATAATGCTATTTCCTTCCTTTGCATGTACCACTTCCATAATGTAATAGAAGTAACCGTGATTTTCCAAATTTATTTTAGAAGCTTAAAGATGTAAAGCACAGCTAAGCATAAAAGAAAGGTCTGTGTATAAATTGTACCTTCATTCCTTCGCATGTGGATATCCAGGTTCCCAGCATCATTTGTTGAAAAAGCTATTATTTCCCCCATCGAATCGTCTTGGGACTCTTGTCAAAAATCAATTGACCATAAATGTGAGGGTTAATTTCTGGACTCTCAATTCTGTTCCATTGAGCTATATGTTTGTCCCTATGCCAGAATCACAGTGTCTGGATTACTATGAATTAGTTTTGAAATTAGGACGTATGAGCCCTCCAACTTTGTCCTTTCTTTTCAGGATTGACTTGGCTGTTCTTGGAGCCATATACACTTTCGCATAAATTTTAGGATCAGCATCTCAGTGTTTGAAATAAAAAATTCCAGTGAGGATTTTTATAAGAGTTTTGTTGAATCTGTTTATCAATTTGGGAAGTATTGACATTCTAACACCATTAAGCATTCTGATCTAGGAACTTGACTTGTCTTTCCATTTATTTATGCTTTCTTGAATTTTTTCTTCAATAATGTTTTGTACTTTTCAATAAATAAGGCTTGTTCTTGTTTTATTAAATTTATTCCCAAGTGTTTTATTAATTTTGATGTTATAATTTTATAAGTGAAATTAATTTCTTAAATCTATTTCTGCGTGGTTGATTGTGAGTATGTACAAATAAAACTGGTTGCTACTAGCTACAGCAAGCCTTTTTATGCTTATAAAAATAAGTGTAATAATTAAGTGGGCATTTTATGTACAACGCACTGAAGTTGAATTCTGTTTGAAGAGATGTAGAGGAAAAAATAATCGATTTCTGATTTATCTAAGCTCTTCATGTTCTTTTAAAATAGGTCTCTTTTTAAACTCTATAGAAAATGTAGTCATATATACATGTTAAATTGTTAAAAGAACCAAAATGGTGTAATAAAACTTTTCCAAATAAATTATTGGTTAATTCCTTTGAAAAAAACTGATATGTGTATTATTTTGTATGTTATATCTCACTATGCAGCTACTATAACAACATCATCAATAATCATTTGCTTAGCTTTCTGTATGTTTAATTTCCTGGGCCTGATGGAAATATTAGACTTTGTTCCCTAAAACTATGGAACTGTTTTTAATTTGTAACAGAGACCAGACATGCTGAGGTTAATTTATGAACATTTGCAGTTGTACCTGTGTGTGTGTACCTGTGCATGTGTGGATGATTTCTCATACATATTTAAGAAGATATTCATGTATAAATACATATATTCATATATATATATATATTTCTTCATCTCACTTTTTTCAAAGGGATGTAGCATCCTTGTCCTCTTTTTTTTTTTTTTTTTTTTTTTTTTTTTTTTTTTTTTTTTTTTAATTTTTTTTTTATTTCCAGCATAACAGTATTCATTATTTTTGCACCACACCCCGTGCTCCATGCAATCCGTGCCCTCTATAATACCCACCACCTGGTACCCCAACCTCCCACCCCCCGTCCCTTCAAAACCCTCAGATTGTTTTTCAGAGTCCATAGTCTCTCATGGTTCACCTCCCCTTCCAATTTCCCCCAACTCCCTTCTCCACTCTAAGTCCCCATGTCCTCCATGCTATTTGTTATGCTCCACAAATAAGTGAAACCATATGATAATTGACTCTCTCTGCTTGACTTATTTCACTCAGCATAATCTCTTCCAGTCCCGTCCATGTTGCTACAAAAGTTGGGTATTCATCCTTTCTGATGGAGGCATAATACTCTATCCCCAGGGGTACAGGTCTGTGAATCACCAGGTTTACACACTTCACAGCACTCACCAAAGCACATACCCTCCCCAATGTCCATAATCCCACCCCCTTCTCCCAAACCCCCTCCCCCCAGCAATCCTCAGTTTGTTTTGTGAAATTAAAAGTCACTTATGGTTTGTCTCCCTCCCAATCCCATCTTGTTTCATTTATTCTTCTCCTACCCACTTAAGCCCCCATGTTGCATCACCACTTCCTCATATCAGGGAGATCATATGATAGTTGTCTTTCTCTGCTTGACTTATTTCGCTAAGCATGATACGCTCTAGTTCCATCCATGTTGTCGCAAATGGCAAGATTTCATTTCTTTTGATGGCTGCATAGTATTCCATTGTGTATATATACCACATCTTCTTGATCCATTCATCTGTTGATGGACATCTAGGTTCTTTCCATAGTTTGGCTATTGTGGACATTGCTGCTATAAACATTCGGGTGCATGTGCCCCTTTGGATCACTACGTTTGTATCCTTAGGGTAAATACCCAATAGTGCAATTGCTGGGTCATAGGGCAGTTCTATTTTCAACATTTTGAGGAACCTCCATGCTGTTTTCCAGAGTGGCTGCACCAGCTTGCATTCCCACCAACAGTGTAGGAGGGTTCCCCTTTCTCCGCATCCTCGCCAGCATCTGTCATTTCCTGACTTGATGATTTTAGCCATTCTGACTGGTGTGAGGTGATATCTCATTGTGGTTTTGATTTGTATTTCCCTGATGCCGAGTGATATGGAGCACTTTTTCATGTGTCTGTTGGCCATCTGGATGTCTTCTTTGCAGAAATGTCTGTTCATGTCCTCTGCCCATTTCTTGATTGGATTATTTGTTCTTTGGGTGTTGAGTTTGCTAAGTTCTTTATAGATTCTGGACACTAGTCCTTTATCTGATATGTCATTTGCAAATATCTTCTCCCATTCTGTCAGTTGTCTTTTGACTTTGTTAACTGTTTCCTTTGCTGTGCAAAAGCTTTTGATCTTGATGAAATCCCAATAGTTCATTTTTGCCCTTGCTTCCCTTGCCTTTTGTGTTGTTCCTAGGAAGATGTTGCGGCGGTTGAGGTCAAAGAGGTTGCTGCCTGTGTTCTCCTCAAGGATTTTGATGGATTCCTTTCGCACATTGAGGTCCTTCATCCATTTTGAGTCTATTTTTGTGTGTGGTGTAAGGAAATGGTCCAATTTCATTTTTCTGCATGTGGCTGTCCAATTTTCCCAGCACCATTTATTGAAGAGGCTGTCTTTTTGCCATTGGACATTCTTTCCTGCTTTGTCGAAGATTAGTTGACCATAGAGTTGAGGGTCTATTTCTGGGCTCTCTATTCTGTTCCATTGATCTATGTGTCTGTTTTTGTGCCAGTACCATGCTGTCTTGATGACGACAGCTTTGTAATATAGCTTGAAGTCCGGAATTGTGATGCCACCAACGTTGGCTTTCTTTTTCAATATCCCTTTGGCTATTCGAGGTCTTTTCTGGTTCCATATAAATTTTAGCATTATTTGTTCCATTTCTTTGAAAAAGATGGATGGTACTTTGATAGGAATTGCATTAAATGTGTAGATTGCTTTAGGTAGCATAGACATTTTCACAATATTTATTCTCCCAATCCAGGAGCATGGAACATTTTTCCATTTCTTTGTGTCTTCCTCAATTTCTTTCATGAGTACTTTATAGTTTTCTGAGTATAGATTCTGTGTCTCTTTGGTTAGGTTTATTCCTAGGTATCTTATGGTTTTGGGTGCAATTGTAAATGGGATTGACCCCTTAATTTCTCTTTCTTCTGTCTTGTTGTTGGTGTAGAGAAATGCAACTGATTTCTGTGCATTGATTTTATATCCTGACACTTTACTGAATTCCTGTATAAGTTCTAGCAGTTTTGGAGTGGAGTCTTTTGGGTTTTCCACATATAGTATCATATCATCTGCGAAGAGTGATAATTTGACTTCTTCTTTGCCGATTTGGATGCCTTTAATTTCCTTTTGTTGTCTGATTGCTGAGGCTAGGACCTCTAGTACTATGTTGAATAGCAGTGGTGATAATGGACATCCCTGCCGTGTTCCTGACCTTAGCGGAAAAGCTTTCAGTTTTTCTCCATTGAGAATGATATTTGCGGTGGGTTTTTCATAGATGGCTTTGATGATATTGAGGTATGCGCCCTCTATCCCTACACTTTGAAGAGTTTTGATCAGGAAGGGATGCTGTACTTTGTCAAATGCTTTTTCAGCATCTATTGAGAGTATCATATGGTTCTTGTTCTTTCTTTTATTGATGTGTTGTATCACATTGACTGATTTGCGGATGTTGAACCAACCTTGCAGCCCTGGAATAAATCCCACTTGGTCGTGGTGAATAATCTTTTTAATGTACTGTTGAATCCTATTGGCTAGTATTTTGTTGAGTATTTTCGCATCTGTGTTCATCAAGGATATTGGTCTATAGCTCTCTTTTTTGGTGGGATCCTTGTCTGGTTTTGGGATCAAGGTGATGCTGGCCTCATAAAATGAGTTTGGAAGTTTTCCTTCCATTTCTATTTTTTGGAACAGTTTCAGGAGAATAGGAATTAGTTCTTCTTTAAATGTTTGGTAGAATTCCCCCGGGAAGCCGTCTGGCCCAGGGCTTTTGTTTGTTTGGAGATTTTTAATGACTGTTTCAATCTCCTTACTGGTTATGGGTCTGTTCAGGCTTTCTATTTCTTCCTGGTTCAGTTGTGGTAGTTTATATGTTTCTAGGAATGCATCCATTTCTTCCAGATTGTCAAATTTATTGGCGTAGAGTTGCTCATAGTATGTTCTTATAATAGTTTGTATTTCTTTGGTGTTAGTTGTGATCTCTCCTCTTTCATTCATGATTTTATTTATTTGGGTCCTTTCTCTTTTCTTTTTGATAAGTCGGGCCAGGGGTTTATCAATTTTATTAATTCTTTCAAAGAACCAGCTCCTAGTTTCGTTGATTTGTTCTATTGTTTTTTTGGTTTCTATTTCATTGATTTCTGCTCTGATCTTTATGATTTCTCTTCTCCTGCTGGGCTTAGGGTTTCTTTCTTGTTCTTTCTCCAGCTCCTTTAGGTGAAGGGTTAGGTTGTGTACCTGAGACCTTTCTTGTTTCTTGAGAAAGGCTTGTACCGCTATATATTTTCCTCTCAGGACTGCCTTTGTTGTGTCCCACAGATTTTGAACCGTTGTATTTTCATTATCATTTGTTTCCATGATTTTTTTCAATTCTTCTTTAATTTCCCGGTTGACCCATTCATTCTTTAGAAGGATGCTGTTTAGTCTCCATGTATTTGGGTTCTTTCCAAACTTCCTTTTGTGGTTGAGTTCTAGCTTTAGAGCATTGTGGTCTGAAAATATGCAGGGAATGATCCCAATCTTTTGATACCGGTTGAGTCCTGATTTAGGACCGAGGATGTGATCTATTCTGGAGAATGTTCCATGTGCACTAGAGAAGAATGTGTATTCTGTTGCTTTGGGATGAAATATTCTGAATATATCTGTGATGTCCATCTGGTCCAGTGTGTCGTTTAAGGCCTTTATTTCCTTGCTGATCTTTTGCTTGGATGATCTGTCCATTTCAGTGAGGGGAGTGTTAAAGTCCCCTACTATTATTGTATTATTGTTGATGTGTTTCTTTGATTTTGTTATTAATTGGTTTATATAGTTGGCTGCTCCCACGTTGGGGGCATAGATATTTAAAATTGTTAAATCTTCTTGTTGGACAGACCCTTTGAGTATGATATAGTGTCCTTCCTCATCTCTTATTATAGTCTTTGGCTTAAAATCTAATTGATCTGATATAAGGATTGCCACTCCTGCTTTCTTCTGATGTCCATTAGCATGGTAAATTCTTTTCCACCCCCTCACTTTAAATCTGGAGGTGTCTTCGGGCTTAAAATGAGTTTCTTGGAGGCAACATATAGATGGGTTTTGTTTTTTTATCCATTCTGATACCCTGTGTCTTTTGACAGGGGCATTTAGCCCATTAACATTCAGGGTAACTATTGAGAGATATGAATTTAGTGCCATTGTATTGCCTGTAAGTTGACTGTTACTGTATATGGTCTCTGTTCCTTTCTGATCTACCACTTGTAGGCTCTCTCTTTGCTTAGAGGACCCCTTTCAATATTTCCTGTAGAGCTGGTTTGGTATTTGCAAATTCTTTCAGTTTTTGTTTGTCCTGGAAGCTTTTAATCTCTCCTTCTATTTTCAATGATAGCCTAGCTGGATATAGTATTCTTGGCTGCATGTTTTTCTCGTTTAGTGCTCTGAAAATATCATGCCAGCTCTTTCTGGCCTGCCAGGTCTCTGTGGATAAGTCAGCTGCCAATCTAATATTTTTACCATTGTATGTTACAGACTTCTTTTCCCGGGCTGCTTTCAGGATTTTCTCTTTGTCACTGAGACTTGTAAATTTTACTATTAGGTGACGGGGTGTGGGCCTATTCCTATTGATTTTGAGGGGCGTTCTCTGAACCTCCTGAATTTTGATGCTCGTTCCCTTTGCCATATTGGGGAAATTCTCCCCAATAATTCTCTCCAGTATACCTTCTGCTCCCCTCTCTCTTTCTTCTTCTTCTGGAATCCCAATTATTCTAATGTTGTTTCGTCTTATGGTGTCACTTATCTCTCGAATTCTCCCCTCGTGGTCCAGTAGCTGTTTGTCCCTCTTTTGCTCAGCTTCTTTATTCTCTGTCATTTGGTCTTCTATATCACTAATTCTTTCTTCTGCCTCATTTATCCTAGCAGTGAGAGCCTCCATTTTTGATTGCACTTCATTAATAGCTTTTTTTATTTCAACTTGGTTAGATTTTAGTTCTTTTATTTCTCCAGAAAGGGCTTTTATATCTCTCGAGAGGGTTTCTCTAATATCTTCCATGCCTTTTTCGAGCCCGGCTAGAACCTTGAGAATTGTCATTCTGAACTCTAGATCTGACATATTACCAATGTCTGTATTGATTAGGTCCCTAGCCTTCGGTACTGCCTCTTGTTCTTTTTTTTGTGTTGAATTTCTCCGTCTTGTCATTTTGTCCAGATAAGAGTATATGAAGGGGCAATTAAAATACTAAAAGGGTGGCAACAACCCCAGGAAAAGATGCTTTAACCAAATTAGAAGAGATCCAAAATCGTGAGGGGGGAGAAAGGGGATAAAAAGAGGTTCAAAAAGGAAGAAAGAAAAAAAAAGAAAAAAGAAAAAAAAAAGAAAAAAGAAAAGAAAAGAATTAAAAAAAAAAAGGAAAACACCTAAGAAAAATGTAAAAAAGAAAAAATATATGTATTAGATAAACTAGTAAAAAAATCGTTAAAAAAGAAAAAGGTAACAGTTAAAAAAAAAAAAATTTTACCCGAAGGCGAGGAAAAAAAAAAAAAACAAAACAAAAAATGAAAAAGAAACAAATTAAATTAACTGCAAGACTAAAAAAAAATCACAGGGAAAAAGCCATGAGTTCCGTGCTTGGCTTTCTCCTCCTCTGGAATTCTGCTGCTCTCCTTGGTATTGAAACCGCACTCCTTGGTAGGTGAACTTGGTCTCGGCTGGATTTCTTGTTGATCTTCTGGGGGAGGGGCCTGTTGTAGTGATTCTCAAGTGTCTTTGCCCCAGGCGGAATTACACCGCCCTTACCCGGGGCCCGGGTGAGTAATCCGCTCGGGTTTGCTTTCAGGAGCTTTTGTTCCCTGAGCGCTTTCCGTAGAGTTCCGGAGGACGGGAATACAAATGGCGGCCTCCTGGTCTCCGGCCCGGAGGAGCCGAGAGCCCAGGGCCGCACTCCTCAGTGCGCCTTCAGAGAACAGCGCCCAGTTACTCCCGTCTGCCTGACCTCCGGCCGCGCTCCGAGCTCTCCGAGTCTGCGACCAGTTCAAGGTAACACCGAGCTGTGAGCTTACTGTCGGCTCTGTCTCTGTAGCCGGCTTTCCCGTTCCAATACCCGCAAGCTCTGCGACACTCAGACACCCCTGATCCTTCTGTGACCCTGCGGGACCTGAGGCCACGCTGAACCCGCGTGGGCTTCGCCCCGGTTTAGCCTCTGGAGCGATGTCCCTCAGCGGAACAGACTTTTAAAAGTCCTGATTTTGTGCGCCGTTGCTCCGCCGCTTGCCGGGAGCCGGCCCCTCCCCCCGGGGTCTATCTTCCCGTCGCTTTGGATTCACTTCTCCGCCGGTCCTACCTTTCAGAAAGTGGTTGTTTTTCTGTTTCCAGAATTGCTGTTCTTCTTCTCTTCGATCTGCCGATGGATTTTCAGGTGTTTGCAATCTTTAGATAAGCTATGTAGCTGATCTCCGGCTAGCTGAAGCAGTCTCAGCCTGCTACTTCTCCGCCATCTTGACTCCTCCCCTCCTTGTCCTCTTTTAATAGCTCTTTTTTTCTTGAGATTTTTTCTTTAAATCTATGTATGATTTTTAATTATAATTTTACCACTCAATGAACTTCACAATGGCAACATTTTAGCATCTATCCACCATGGCAGATGGCAAACTAATGAGGCCTGCTCTACTTGCATACTGATATCTTTTCTACACAACACTTCTCTGATCCTTAGGGAGGTCAAAGAGCAAGTTTTATTTATCTTCTTTGTTTCCTTTGGTCCTTAAAAAATCATAAGAATGATTATTAAGGAATGTATATTTTACACCTCTTAATTACACTCATTAATGTTCCTTTCATGCATTTGATGAGTATGATTGAAGAAATCACTGTCAGTGTTGGAAATGTGTTTTTACAATCTGCAATGTTAAATGCAGCGTTGAGTTAACCTCAATCACTTTCACCACATTAATTAGGTAGTCTTTTGTCCTTAAGCAGAAAATAAAATTGTTTGCCAAATATAGGGGTGTGTGTGTATAAAAGACGTATACTTAGTTGTATACATAGATTTTTAAAATACTAAGTATACAATTTTTTGATGGTGGCTTATTTAAAATGTATCTTATTAATAACTTGTAAGTGACTAATCTTTTCTCAGGCTTTTGAAAGTTTTCATGTAAAAGACCAATCCATTAGCAATCATTTTAGTCCGAAGATAGCTTAAAATTTATCTCCACAGTCCGTGAATATTCTCAGAAGCAAAGTCATCATTCGCTGAAATGACTTTCATGTGAGAAGAGGCCTTATCTAGCTTGTCCATCACTATCCTTTTCACATCTTGGCATTGAGTAGCTGTTCATTATTAAATAAAATAAAGTAATCTTAATATTCACTTTATCTTGATACCTTTTCATCTTTTCCAATGTTGGTCAAAGGAATAATTTTGTACAAGGTCACAAAAAGAGCACCAAATTAGCTTGAAGTTTCTCACAAGTATTGAATGAACTTACCTTAAATCAGAATTGCAGATTGTAGATGTTTCCAAATAAAACGTAATAAAAATAATAAAATATATGATTTATTTGTTGCTTTTTTATGCCAGTATCATACTTTCCCTGTTTATCATTTATAATAAGTCAGGCCTAGACAGTATTTCTATTTGTTTATTCACTTAACAAATCTTTTTCAATGACTTCTTTAGCACTTATTTGATGTTCATTTCTGTTCATTGTCCTTTCTCTCCTCTTCACTTCAGAGCTTCGTGAAATTATTGTGTCTATTTTCTCACCTTTTTTTCCTTCTATGAGTCCAAGCACACATTACTTTGTGGAAACCGTGCTCCTTAAAGTCACCGGGGGCCTTATTCGTTGCCACTGAGCAGTAGTGGACACTGAACTTATGCTAACTGACCTCTGTTCTGAAAACTATGTCATGTCTCTCCAGTATTGCTTCCAAGACTCCAGGTTTGAGTGTAGTATGCTCCCACATTCAGCCACGGAAAAGAAGTGTGCTTATACTAACCCAAGAAAGCTAATGTCACTCAGTACCCAGGTCTGGCCAATTGTTACAGGCCTACCCGCTTGCAAAATTGACCATTTCAGAAAAATCACCCAATTCATAAAAATAAGACACAAGGAGAGTTTCGCTGAATACCCCTGCGGAAAACAAAACAAAACAAAAACACCCCATTCTTCCCAGAGTCAGACCATATATTTTTCATGTGATCATGTGGAGTTGTGCAGTTTGGAACTGCTACAGTCATGGAGGCAGCCATCATTAGGGAGAAAAAAAATCTGGAACAGAGAAGAGGGTAAATTGAGAGATTGAGGGAATAAGCAGACAAACAGCAAGCTGTAAGGAAAACAGTGTGCCATTATCTAGATGAAAGATTAAGCAGAGATATATGGACATATTTTGGCTGAAGAGTTTTTTTGTTGTTGCTTTTGTGTTTGTGTTTGTTTTTGTTTTGATTAGAGAGGGAATGGGAGAGAGGAAGAGGGAGAGGGAAAGAGAGAATCTTAAGCAGGCTCCACTCCCTGAGTGGAGCCCAACACAGGGCTCAATCTCACACCCTTGAGATCACGGCCTGCGCTGAAATCAAGAGTTGTACGCTTCACTGGCTGAGCCACCCAGGAACCCTCAGTTGTAGAGTATTTATTTATTTTCATTTTTAAAATTACATTCAGTTAGCCAACATATAGTACTCATCAACATTTAAAACAGAACTAAAAAATACATATACCTCTTCATATACCATCTTTATCAAAATGACATTCAAAGCTTTATTAACTTGTTTTGACTCTCACCCCCCCAAATAACTGATGTTTTATTCTCTGAGACAACTTTGTGTTACATACAAACTTTTGTAATTGAACTTGCCATTGACCTAGTTATTATGTTTCTTTTTCCCATTAGAATCTGAACCTTTTAGGATAGAGGCCATGGTGTTTGCATCAGTGTACACCCACCTTGTGGAACATAATTGACATTCAATCATATTTACTGGTGGACCTACTGAATTAAAAAAAAAACAGATACATGAGAAATTGGCAAATGCTTTCATTAAAATAGCATTCATTCCTTAGAAAACATGTAGTTCAATTCAAACTGTTTATATATTTACTCATCCATGTATTTTCCAACTCATTTGAAAAAAGATAACAAGATCTTTGGATGGCTATAATAATGTTATTAGTAACATTATAACAGTCTGTAATATTATGGATGACTGGCATAGTTTCCTTGTACCACGTTTTGAAAAAAGCCTCGGATAAAGTTATTAATTTGATTTCATAAAAAACTAATTGATGTTTCTCTCCTTAGTAATTATCAGTTATTGTCAATATTATTAAAATATTGTAATGTCAATATTATTAAAAATATCGATATGTCAATATTATTGTCAATACTATTAGATGGTAATGTCAATATTATTAAAAATAAGGTAATGTCAATATTATTAAAAACAAGGATATATTTTTCTCTATCTTAAGGCAAACAGAAGGAAAAGATAATGCTGGGAAAAGGTAAAGAAAATGCATATTATAAATTAATAGAGTGATTTTTCAGATTTTGAGGTCCCTGATCTTGCCAACTAAGAAGATAACTATTTTTAGTGTTTTTGTGGAGCATAACAAATAGCATGGAGGACATGGGGACTTAGAGTGGAGAAGGGAGTTGGGGGAAATTGGAAGGGGAGGTGAACCATGAGAGACTATGGACTCTGAAAAACAATCTCAAGGTTTTGAAGGGACGGGGGGTGGGAGGTTGGGGTACCAGGTGGTGGGTATTATAGAGGGCACGGATTGCATGGAGCACGGGGTGTGGTGCAAAAATAATGAATACTGTTATGCTGGAAATTAAAAAAAAAAAAAAAAAAAAAGCTTGGTGGAACTTTAATTATATAGTAATGAATCTTCCCATAATATATCTTCTGTATTTTTTCTTTTTTGATGCCTTTATTATATCAACTAGGTATGTTGATACAGAGAGAGAGAAAAAATGGTATGAGAGATTTACAGATAAACACATTCAGAATTTATTAAGTATCATAAAAATAAATAAATTTAACTTCAAACGGATGAATCAAATCAATAAATTGGCTATTTGCTGGCAATTTTGGAATTGCTACAAATTTTAGAACTATTTTTCCAATAATGAGCTCTCCAATTCTTAAATTATAGATTCAGAGGATTTTTTTTTTTTTGGCTGATTTACTTATTAAAATTGGCAAAGTCACTGTAAAAAATTAGAAGTATGTATATAATCTGGCAACAGAGATAAAGCAAAAGTGGAAAACAGGTACAATAGAAGATACATTCACACGTTGTCATACATCTTTTGGAATTGAGTATGTATCATGTTCACTTCTGATTCTGAAGTAGTTATTTCTGGACATTCTCCATGTCAACAGGAAGAAAACTGACATAAGAATCTATTTCCTATTTCTCTCTGACTAGGTGATTGTGAAGGAAACTCAGGTGACCTTGTAGTTCAAAGGAAGCTTACATTTGAAATGAAGGGGGACTTCACAGACCATCCTGGCTGGACTCCCAGAACACTGCATTACCTTGTTCAGTTCAACACAGTCTAAAATCCGCCCTTAGTTTAAAGGCTAAGAAACCTGCTTTGCCAGCAATTGGCTCTGGAGTATGAATCCCTCTGTGAGGGATGGATTCATGTTAGCTAAGCTCATAGAAAGGGAGAATATCTCCTTCAGAGTGAGAATGCTGCTGACATTAGGGCCAGAAGAATTTCTGTGACTAAGATTGTCCTGTTTCCCTGTAGAAATTCTCTACGGAAGCCAAATCACACCTAATATGTAAGCACATTTACATGTAAAGCACCATCTTTAATGTTTTACCAGCATTATCTAATTTAACCCTGCCAGTAATCATGAAGAAACTATTATTGGTAACTTCATTTCACAGATGAGGAAACTAAAATTCAGAGAGGTTAAGTGAATGCTAGTAAAATAGCTGGAAAATTGGAAGAGACAGAATTTGAATTCAAGTAATCATGTTCAAGATTCAGTGTTTTAATGCAATGTGTTATACTACCTTCTTGCAAGGAGACACGAATTGACTTTTATTTTCACCTGCCTAATCTAAATTGATATTAATTTTTCCTTGTTAGAGATGTACCTGGAACCTGAAGAGCCCAGTATATGGATCAGAACCCTTTTATCCTTAGACAATTATTCAGTTAGTACAACAAACATGTAAAAGTGATTCCCCATTTTCTGAGTTTCCTTCACAGAAATGCTATTTTAAAATATTTAAATATAGACATATAGATATATTAAATCAACATATATTCCAATTTCAATTTTAAAGACTTGGGCAATTTTTGGTGGCCTTGTGTATCTTTTATTTGATTCATTGCACACTGACTTTATATTCTAACTCTCAGGGATTCTGTTAATTGCAAATTATTTGGAGAAAAAAGTTTGTAGTATTCTCCTGGTAACTGCTAAGTCAAGGTCGCTTTAACTCTTTGTATGCTGCAAGGAAAGATGGGGAAGTCATCTTTTACTCTTTATCTGCATAAGGGAGATAGGAAGATGCACAAGATAACATTTCTTTCTTGTCAGTTTTCCCATTTTCCATATTCTATAGTGATAGTTAAACCAAGATGATAAGCAACTAAAATTTCAGCCTTATTCATTATTATAACCTCTAAGGGATATTCTGCTTGAGGTCTTTTAATTTTGCAATTAACAAAGAAAAATTTGACCTTGTCTGATATTGTGTCTAATTGCCCAAAATTCTAATTTAAAAGACAGTCTCAAAGGATTTGCATACCTGACCCCCCACACATACACTCGCACACACATGCACACACATACGTACACATGATCTTTTACCACTACTGTGACCTCAGAGTTTTATTGTACATTGAGAGAGAGTCGAGGTGAAGTCATGGATCGATATTGGAACTCCTTTTTCACAAACAGTATCTCATTCTTTTTCTTTTCTATAAACAGGAAGTGTTATTCTTAAATTAAGTCTTGAACAACTAAAGTATAGAGGAACGAAAGGATTTCCATAATAAATATACAGTTTTAGGGTTTTTTTTTTTAAGATTTTATTTATTTATTTGAGAATGAGAGAGAAAGAATATGAGAGGGAGGAAGGTGAAAGGGAGAAGCAGACTCCCCGCCAAGCAGGGAGCCTAATGCAGGACTCATTTCTGGGACTCCAGGATCATGACCTGAGCCAAAGCCAGTCGCTTCCCAGGCTTCCCAGTTTTAGGTCTTAAAATATTAAGTATCTTCTTGTCTTATATCTTATTGGTCTTCCAATTTGACATGGAATATTTAAATAGGCTAGATGTTATCTTCAACTTACAAGTGCAAAAACTGAGTTTCAGACAGACAGTGATTGACTCAAAACCAACAACTTCAAAAGGGAGGACTCGGGAGTTTAAAACAGTGTCTTCCTGATTCCCTCTTTCATGATTCCCTTCTTCCCTTGCCTCGACATCGCACAATTGTTCAATGCATAGATAGCAGTAGACTTGTCAGAAACAAAACTAACATACCCTGAAATCTCCAACTTGGATACCTAGATTATCTCTTTATTCAATTTTCTCACAAGTGTCAATTATTCTGTGTGTAGGAAAGAGTGTCTTAAACTGTTTTATATATGTTGCCGAAATATGCTCCCAGGCTGCAAAACACAAACCTTTCATGCTCTAATATCCAAAAGTAGGAGTAAAATTATATATAAAGTATGCATTTGTTTCTGAGGTTATAGGAGCATACCTACTAGTCACATGATCTACATAGGGAGAAAAGTATCTCCAAATAAGGAAGGTAAAATCCACTTCTGGAAAGCAAATGACTATGGCATGGGTTGGAAGGCTGCTTAACAGGGCCATAACTATGCATTTCAGTTTGTGTTTACACTCAAGTGTCCAGGTGAAAAGGAAGAGCATATTGGAGGCAACACAATTTTGGTCAAATTAGAAACCTGCTTCGTACCTAAGCGAGTTGTGGAAATTTTAAAAAGTTGCTCCTTTACTCTTGATTTTAGTTTTTAAATTGATGACAGGCAGTAAGTAATGTGGGATGCTCTCGACAGTCTTTTCCTTATTCAAGTTGTTTTTTTCCCTATGTTTTTATCAATTATCACGCAGTCCAATGAATCCTATTCACGAATCAGACCCTAGTTTTCTGTACCCAGAAAATTAAGACACCCCTGCTGTCCTTCATTTCCCATAGCAGTAGTTCAAATTATATCAATATTTTTTCTAATACCAGACATGTACTAAATATTTTACATAGATTTCTCATACACCTATTAAAAACAAATCTGATTTAGGTACAATTGCTATTCTCATTTTATAGATGAGTGAAGCATATTTCAGGAAGCTTTAATGGCTTTCCTAAATTTATTTTACTGATGGTAAGAATGTGCTTTGGTCTGATAATATGACTCCATATTTGTGTGATGAATTGCTTAGAGTCAGCTTATTTTTATACATTCAAAAGGAATCTGATCTTATCACAGTAGAGGCAGAACTGAACCTAGAAAGAGAACTTGCTTCGAAGCCAGACACACCCTGGTTCCAATTACATGTCTGTTATTTCAATAATTTAAGTTTTGTATTTATGAAAGAGAAACATATTCTACCTTGTAGATTCTTTTTGGTGGGGCAGTGAGGGAAGTTGATATAACATATAAAACTTCAGGGACAATAACTGAGAAAGCTACACTACAATCTTGTGGCAAAAGGTAGTCAGTTCACACTGTCACCTATGCTCTTTATAAGTACCTCATTGGTACCGTAACTATTTCACTCAACACAGATACTATTTCAAGAAATGATAAAATTAAAATGTCAAACTTAAGTATTATTTTGCTTGGGTCACCGCAATCTGTTGTATTACTTTTTACTTCAAGGTAATAATGTTAATTTTGTCAATCAGCTATTCAATTGAGAAAATAGGCCCAACCCCTTCACTATCACATAAATCAACAGAACAACAGCTATATTTCTGATTTGTTGTGGGATTAAGATGTTTGGAAATTAAACTGAATTCCATAAACTGATTGCAACTTTTTCATCATCTGCCACAAAATGAGAAACAGAACAGCTATTTACATTCATAAACCTATAATACACTTCTAGTTTTAAGCAGGAAAAAAAAAAGAGAAAAAATATATATATATTGGTGATAATGAATAAATCCATTTGAGCTTAAGGGAAGAAATTCTTCATGCCAATTTTGATTGCTCTATATTTTTATGTTTATGTGCATAGTATTCAGGAGATTTTTTTAATATATCTACTCAACATAAGAGGTTTTTATGAATATGATTAAATACACAGTAATCTATTCATTATCTTAATTATTTGCATGGAATGCAAATTATAGTCTGAAGCTGTTCAATCAATATATTTTTGGAAAAGTCATGCAGAGAATCAACATTAAACAAGTATTTGCTTTCAATTAGGAATGTGTGACTTTCTTAGAGCCAATCATTTGGAAATATAATTTGCACACTAATTTTAAATTGCAAAGTCATCTTCTATTTACATTGCTGTTTGGTCCTTATATTTTTATGTTAATTTCAACTTTCATCTCTAGATGGTGCTCTAAGTACCTGCATTGCAGCCAAGCATGATACCCGCACTATAAAAGACAAAAGAAACAAAAGTTTAAAAATAAAAATGATAGAAAACCAAATAAATTGACTTAGAAAATTCCTGGAACTTTTGCTTTAGGCCAGAAATGCATATGCTATCAGGTGATTAAGCCCCTGACAAAGATGTCTGAGGGCTGTCCTTTTGAGAAGGAGAACAGTGACTGCAGAGAAGTATTTTAAATCTCATTAGCAAATGCAGAATTTGTGTTTCCCCAAATAAATCATATTTCTTTTCTAACATCTACGAACTGTAGCGTTACACGTTTGGTAGAAGAAACAACTATACCCAAATAAATTAACCATAAATCAACTTATTCAAATCCTTTAAGGTATCTTGAGAGTATATAGCTAAAGGAGTAGGTAGAACAGTTAATCAAGATTTTATTTAACTATCAGTGATTGGCAAACTTGGCCTGAAAGCCAAATCCAGCCTGCTGCGTTTCTGTGGGTCTCATAAGTTAAGAATAACTTTCATGTGCTTAATATTGTTTTTACATAAAAAATTATGATATTTTGAGACACATGGAAATTGCACCGTGTGAGTTTCAATGTCTATAAAGTTTTATTGGAAGAGTGTCACACTAATTTATTTAGGCATTGTCTACAGCTGCCTTTGTACTCTAACAACAGAGTCTAGCACTGTGACAGACACTGTATAGTCTGCAAAGCCTAAAATATTTACTATCTGGCTTTCACAGAAAAAGTTTGCTCAGTTCTGTACTAAGTGAAAGCTGCAAACTGTTGCATGATTTAGTTAGCTGGTAACATCCAAAATAAGCGGATAAACTGAGTTCTAACCTGACACCTTAAATTAATGTGACACAATCAAGCCAATAAGAAATTTTTCATAATTTTAAAATTTGATGTTTTAGAGAATTTCTCACTAAAGGAAATTCTGATTTTTCTATCTTCCCAGGAACGAAATACTGTGTTCAAAGATTAAACATTCAGCTAAAGTTATCATTTGGCATCAAAAATTATCATTTTGTGTCATATAGCTAAGACAATTCCAATGCAAACTCCATAGAATTTTAGTGAATTTAAATGGGTTATTACTCTGCTATCTGGACTCTGTATTCTTCTGTAAGAGTCCCTAGGGTAACACTTGCATATTAATGAGAATTTTGGTCTTCCTAAGTATGTTAGGTTTTATCAATTGTTCCAACAAAGAATTTCTTTTGGAAGAATTGTAGAAATATCATTTCTGCAGCTATACCTCGGAGCCTTATCATCCCCCTCTCTTATAATCTCTATGGTCTTCATTCTTATAATTGTGTTATCATTACTCTGGGTTCCAAGTGAGAGAAACACAACTCAAAACTACCTTAAGAGAGAAAAAAAGAAAGAATTTGTTGGAAGGACATTCAGTCACTTTATGTAATAGAAATGGAAATGAGTGAAAAGATCAGCATTATTCCCCCAATGCCATGGCCTGTAGTTGGCATCTATGTGTTCTCTTCTTGCACTAAAGAACAAAATTTAGGAGTGGTTAAAACATTAGACCCACTAAGAAGAAAAACTAATTTTGAAAGAGAAGAAACTTTATCCCCAACTTATTCTTTGTAAAATGAGGTCTATGTATGCAGAATAATGAATGGCAAAGTAATTATAGGAATAACTAAAACATTATATTTGCTATTGTCTCAGTTCTCCACTCCATTTTGTTAGGATAAATTATTACACTGGGGCTGGAATTGTCTAAATTACGGAAGCCCATACTGGAAATTACACATTGGACATTAAACTACAGAGGATCCTTTAAAATGCATGTCTCTTCAACATAGAGCACTCTCTTTGAGACAGATTTTGGAAGTTGCAACTATTGCATTTAATTTGCAGTAGGATTCTACTAGGGATAGAAATTCTATGTCTATTACTAGGAAGTTTTATATTAGAGTAACACACAAAAATTTATTGTAATGAATAGAAATTATTGACTCAGCCCTTTTCTAGATAATATAAATAAACAGAACACAAGGCTTCTCTTCAAGATATTTCCTTTGGTTAAATGGCCAATTTAGGTTGCCACACAGTCAATGTGATCGACTGGGTAGTAATTAATTGGCAATTAACATGGCCCCTAACACAAACAACCATGAACTAATTTGATGAGTGAGTACAGAAATGACCACAAATCTGAACAACACGTTATTGAATAGAAATGTATGATTACACTTTTATAAGCATTCTATTAATCTAAACTCAAAAAATATATCCTATAATATGTCAACGCAGCTTTTTCACGTACTTTTTACTAAGTAGTTCTGATCCAATCCCTTGATATAATGAAAAAAGTCCAATTCTTTTTCCTTAAAGCAACAATTCTAGTAGTTTGATGAGAGATATTTCATTTTCTTGATTTTTCTCTTTCTCAGAGTAAAAACTTCAATTCTACGCCAATTCCTTCTGTGGCGTGATTTCTTTAACCATTCTCATTGTCTGCTGTGCAAATTCTAGTTTGTCTATGTCTCTCTTAATATGTAGTGCCTAGTAATGAAAATACAGATGGGTTATCAACATCTCACTTTAGATACTATAATTAATACTATTATACTATTATACTATACTTTAGATACTATAATTAATACTATTATCCTATACTATAATTAATACTATTAAAACTATACTTTTGTCAGGTACGTTACACTTTGCCCATACAATAATGTAGTAAAGTAGGGGCACCTGGGTGGCTCAGTGGATTAAGCCTCTGCCTTTGGCTCAGGTCATGATCTCAAGGTCCTGCGATGGAGCCCCACATGGGACTCTCTGCTCAGCAGGGAGCCTGCTTCCCTCTTTCTCTCTGCCTGCCTCTCTGCCCACTTGTGATCTCTCTCTCTTTCAAATAAATAAATAAATAAAATCTTAAAAAAAAAAAAAGAGTAAAGTAAATTCCTCAAATATGTTCCATACTAGCTTCAAGTAAATCCTGACTTCCCCATCCTCATTTATGTTAAAGAAAAAAAACCTCCCATAGACTATATTGCAGACATTTTATATACTCCTTGAACATGCTTCTGTTTGCTTTAATCGTGTAATGCACTGAACAGAAGCCCTGAAAACATTGTGTACTTTAGCTAAAATAACCCAAACCATATTGCAACAATTGTGTTCATGTGAGATGCAAAATATTGCTAAAAATCCACATGCAAAAGAGTAAAGTTAGACCCTTCTCTGTACCATACATATACGTCAACTCAAATGGATGAAAGACATAAATATAACGCCTGAAGCTACAAAATCCCTGGGAGAAAATGTAGGGAGAAAGCTTCATAACGCTGGTTTTGTCAATGATTTCTTGGATATGATACCAAAATCACAGGCAACAAAATAAAAAATAGGCAGGTGGGACTCATTAAACAAAAGAAACAATCAACAGAGTCAAAAAGCAACCTACAGAATGGGAGAAAATATTTTCAAACCATATATCTCTAAGAGGAGAATAGCCAAAATATATACAGGCTTACCCTGGTGAAATTGTGGGTTTAGTTTCAGACCACCACAATAAAGCAAAATTACAGTAAAGCAAGTCAAATGCAATTTTTGGCTTCGTAGTACATATAAAAGTTATGTTTTTACTATGTCTTTATTTATTTATTTAGTTAGTTAGTTAGTTTTTGTATACTGTAACTTATTAAGGGTATACTTGCATTACGTCTTTAAAAAACAACGTATGTAACTTATACTTAAAATACATTTTTTGCTAAAAAAACCTCAAGCCATCATCTGAGCTTTCAGTGTGTGTCTCGGGGAATTGGGAAACTATAGGAGAGGATGAGAGATGGAGGAATGGCTAGATAGTGAAGCAGTCAGACACACGACATTGATTAAGTTCATTGTGTTACATGGGTAAGGTTTGTGGTGGTGCCTCAACACAACTATAATACTGATAATAAAGATCATTAATTACAGAGCAGCAGAACAAATATCATACAAATGAAAAAGTTGGAAATAGCAGGAAAATTACCAAAATGTGACACAATCATGATGTGAGAAAATGTTTTTGAAAAAATGGTGCCAATAGACTTGCTCGATGCAGGGTTGTTACAAACCTTCAATTTGTAAAAAAATATGACACCCATGAAGAGCAATAAAATGAAGCACAAAAAGTGAAGTATGCCTGTAAAGAACTCCTGGAACTCGATTGCAAATCAAATCAAATCAAATCAAAACAAACAAACAAGCAAACAAAAAATAGCCGGCTTAAAAACGTCTGCAAAGGACTTGAGAAGACATTTCTCCGAAGAAAACATACAAAATAGGTGCTGTCACTGATCATCAGGGAAATGCAAATCAGATCAAGAATAAGATATCACTTCTCACCTGCTAGGATCACCTTTACAAAACAAACAGGAAGTAACAACTGTTGGCAGTGAGTGTGAAGAAGTTGGAACACTTGTTCCCTGTTGGCGAGAATGTAAAATGGGGCAGCTGCTACCAAAGACAGTATGGAACTTCCTCAAAAAAGTAGAAGTGGAAACACCATATAATCTAACAATCCCATTTCTGGGTGTTTAGCCAAAAGAATGTTTTGTTTTGTTTTGTTTAATTTTATTTACTTACTTGACAGAGAGAGAGAAAGATCATAAGCAGCAGCAGAGGGAGAGGGAGAAGCAGGGTCCCTGCTGAGCATGGAGCCCTACCTGGGGCTCAATCCCAGGACCCTGGGATCATTACCTGAGGTGAAAGCAGACTCTTGACTGACTGAGCCAATCAGGTGCTCCCATATCCAAAAGAATTTTTAAAGAGATCTCAAAGAGATACTTGCACTTTCATGTTCACTGCACGCACAATAGCCAAGAGGTTGAAAAATCTACATGGTCATGAAAAGACAAATGGATAAAGAAATTAAGGTATAGGGGCACCTGGGTGGCTCAGTGGGTTAAGCCTCTGCCTTCAGCTCAGGTCATGATCTCAAGGTCCTGGGATCGAGCCCCATGTCCGGCTCTCTGCCCGGTGGGGAGCCTGCTTCCCCCTCTCTCTCTGCCTGCCTCTCTGCCCGCTTGTGATTTCTCTCTCTGTCAAATAAATAAATAAATTTAGAAAATCTAAAAAAAAAAAAATTAAGGTATATACATACAATAGAATATTATGCAGCCTTTAAAAAGAAGGGGATCTTGTCTTATTCTACAATCTTGATGAATTTTGAAGACATCGAGCCAAGTGAAATGAGCCAATCACAAAAGGACAAATCATGCAGTATAGAGTATATTGAAATGTCTAAAATAGTCAAAATTATAGAAACAGAGAATAGAATGGTAGTTATCAGGGACTGAGGAGAGAGGGGTATAGAGAACTGATGTGTTAAAGGTACGAAGTTTCAAGTATGTGGTAAGAAAATTTTCCAGAGTTCTGCTATGCAACAATGGGCATATAGTTAACAATATTGTACTGTACACTAACAAATTTAAGAGAGTAGATTTCAGGTTATGTGTTTTTTACTGAAGTAAATACATAAATGAATACCAAACAAACAACAACAAAACTCAGTTGAAGAAACTAAAGAAAAAAAGAGATTTCACTTTTAAAATTTTGAATACATAATTTTAATTAAAACAATCAATGAAACCATGACTAATAAGTTTCCCTAAAATTGTACATAGATGATTTGATACAATCTTTCAGTAGAGCAGCTCAGAGTATAAAATCGTCCAAACAGTTTGGATTAAGTATTATCAAAAAAGCTCCAGACTTAACTGGACAACTTATTATCCAGGAAACTGTTGAACAAATTACTTAACCTCTTGCTTTCTCTTGTCAGATAAGTGAGAATACTACCTTACTGCCTTTTCTCAGACAGGTGTCCTTCTATACGCCCTAAAATTTCTGGCACAGCTGTTTCTGCCTGAAAGACCCTTATTCCCAACTCTGGGTAAAATATTTCATCTTACCCTTCAAGTCCTCCCCCCCCCACCATTAGTGATTTTCCCACGTGCCCTTTGTGACATACACAGACATCCTTCTATCATCTTGCTTTCAAAGACAAGCAAACTCTGAGCCAAGGACGGAAGAAAACATGATATACCTGCTAGGTGACACATGTTGGTATAACAGTGCTCTGTACCCCATAGAGGAGCCTCATTAAGCTTTGCATTAGAGCCCAAATGGGCAGAGAAGTGTCACCAGGGAAGCCCTTTGAGGACTGTTCTTTAGCACTAAAAATAACTCACTATAATTGCTCGCAATAATATTTCAAACAAGTGTCACTTTTAATAATCAATGACCTAAAAATGTGGTATTTCCAAGAGATCTTTCGGGTACCTGGAAACTGCTTCTGTTTTTCACGGAAGTAAATTGTGGCTCCAGATTTCACAGTTCCAGCTCTCCCGGGCAAATTTTTATGAAATACTCTACTACTGTTCTACATATGAAGTTTCCCAGTAGTTATCACTTGTGCAAAGTTTGTGTCTTGTTATATGACCTAAGATTGCTTAGCCTTGTGTCAGATGTTAGATGTAGAACTAACAGATAAGTAACAAAATTCATTAATTAGTCTTGCCCGGCTTTTGAATGTGTCTTTAATATCCCATTTTCGTGGTCATTTCACACACCACAAGCACAAACACATATAAGGTATGAATTGCAGGGTGATTAACTCAGGTGTATTAAGTACATGACAGTCTTGTTTTCTTTTGATCTGATTTTCTTTTGACTTTCAAAGTATCTTATGCCTTTGTATGTGTCAGCCATGAAGTATTGGCTGAGAGAAAAACACTGTATGCATTGCCAAGAGATGGAGTTCTGGACCTACATCAGCTGATCATTAGCTGAATAATCCTAATAAAAATCTCTCTGATAGTTTCATTCTGAATGAAGGGCCCCATTTCCCCTCCTTGATAATTCTATAGCTTAGTTTCCTTATCTGCAAAATGACTTGGCTGAATTAGGCCATTCCTCAAGTAGAATACGAGTTTACCTGCGACTGATTATGCACTTTAGTCAGTATTCCCCAAAATATAGTTTCGATTTAGTCACTTTAGTTCAGATTAAATATCAAAATGTAAACAGAATAAGTATAAACTTTAAAGCCATTCAGATATTGTAACAAAAGTTGAAGGCCTGAAGCAAAAGCCTCTGCTATACGAGGAAAGGAAAGAGCTGTTTGTTTTTCATTTAATAAAGGTAATGGAATACCTTTTAAATCCTATGCTTGTAAATTGAAAATTAAAATTCCATGTCTCTAATGGGTATAATAAGTTATTTAATGTAAAAGTTTAGATTGCATGAAGTTTCTTTAATTTGTATAGTACCTAATAGTATAAACCACTCTTGGCCTGAATATAATTCCATTAGCTCTGCACAATTACACTGAGGGGTACGAACAAAGGTGGAAGGGAGCCAGGGAGACAAGGTTGACTGAGGAATGTGTGTTGGTTCAGTGACTGACACTTTTAACAATATGTGTGACTTCAGTGCTCTCTGCCCCAAAGAAAACCACAGCTGGGGGAGTCAAAAGACTTAACCAAGGGCACAGATCAAATAACTGGAAGAGTTTGCTTTGATTAGTGTTAGGTATTCAGATCCCATCTTTGGTGTTTCTTCCTCTAAAAGATATTGGATCTCAGATGCACATGCCATTCTAATTACATTCTTGTAGCTCAATTAACTGCAAATTATTTTTGAAACAAGAGAGAAAAAAATTCATTCTTTATCCATAACCAATGTATCAAGATCTTATTTTAAATAATTCACAGTATAGAAATTCACTACTTCCATTTAAAATATAAAAAATCTGTTTTAAATGAGATGATAGAAATATATCACATGTAAAGCAACTACTTAATATAGTTCTTAAAATGTAATTCCTGATGCATTTCAGAATAGAGCCTGAATTCATTTGCTAAAAACACTGGTTCCACCAATTGTTATTCTAAGGAGAAATATAAATGTATCAGTGAGGTGCATGACCAAAAATTTGAAATACTGTCAGGGACCATCATTTTTACCCCAAGTAGGAGCAGTTTCTCCAGTGATTTTGATTGGCATTTTTGAAATGTGCTTGTGAATAAAACAGAAAGAAAATGGCATACCTAACATTCAAATGCTCACACAGAGATAATAATGGAAGCAATGTTTTATGGGTCATTGGGGAAGGCAATCCCATCTGAATGTTTGTTTCTGAGGATGATAAGAGCAGAGTGAATATTCTTCTGCATCATATAACCTGGACTAGACGAAGAACTGATGGATGATGATTGATTTAATACAAAAAGGCTGAGCAACAGAGGGTGGAAGACAAGACGTGGGGGAAAAAAACTGAACAGGAATTATTCCAGATTCTTTGATGTTGTGATCAAATCAAAACCCAGAATCCCACACTCCCAGCCCTAAGAGCACATCTATAACTTTGCCCCCATCTGTGTGCCCTTAGGTGTAAAAGGATAATGGAATTATAGAGTCAAGGCAGACAAAATGTTAAGAGAGACAAAGTTGTTTCTTTATTTGTTTCCGCGACTAGGATAAGTGTTTCCTCCCAAACTTCCGAAAACAGATGGTTATCTGTTCTAGGATAAAAGATGAGTAGTAAAGGAAATTCCTCAGCCCTGCTCTGAAGCACAGAAACAAAATGCCCCTCTGAAGCAATGCTTTCAAGAAAGCTTGAATTGGAGAGGTAGTAAATAGGATTATTCTGTTTCTTACTGTTCTCTCTCCCACTCCCTGAAAACTGCCCCCCAGCCCCTTCTCTTATCAGAATACACTGAATTCACTTATAAATCCTTCTACGTCTTAGAGATTCGCCTGGAAAAATACAGTTTCTTACAGATTTCAGACACAGGGTGGAAACAAGATAAGCCGATATGTATGCATAATAGTTGTATATAAAACTCATCTGTTTATTATCTTTTTTACTAAAAGTGAAGAAGCAATTAGGCATAATCTAATAGTCTGAGGTACATACATTTCTAGAAAGAAGAGTCATACATATTTAGCACAATGATTATTTAGAACATAGGAAGGAATTTACTAGATGATGCTTTCTTAATCAATAAACACACTTGCACACATTTGAACACACACACACGATTTTATGTGATTTCAGGAGATAGACTGATGGGATTTTTAAAGTTTGACAGTGTGCTTATCTGACTTATGGGTTAAGGCCCCCTCATTGTATTACGTTTCTTATTCAACCTTCATATAAGTGACTTCCATATGAATGTGTTAATTACCAGTCACTTTTAAGTATATATTTAATGCATTCGATAATTAAGTGTTGGCAAGTCAACTTACGGCTTTGAGCAGAAGTTCTGGAAGCAGAGAAGATGTAAAAATAAAACAATAACGTGAGTGATGTATGGCCTTAAAAATGAAGAGTTCTGCTAGGTTTTATGGTATAGAGAAAAGTGGACGGAGATATACGTACTTGGTCAGATATGAAAGCAGACCAAAATGATTTCCTGACACTCTTATGTTTCGTGTCTAATAAAGATGTTACATCCACATAACAAGATGAGCTTGACTTAAGTTCACAATGTATGGAAACTTAGAATGAGCTGACTGGAAACCAGAAACATGGCTTTCAGAAAGGAAAGCACAAAATCCAGGATTATATCATTCTCTTGGTTGGAGAAGTATTTCTCTCTGTCGCACCAGGGGTGAGGCTGAATATCAGTTTTGACAATATTGTGTCATCTGTGCCATTCTGCTTTTCCTTTTTTTTTTCTTTTCTTGTATTCAGAAAATTAGACTAATCACTCTAAAAGAATCAGCAATATGACAGTAATATCAGTGTGACCTGTCTAAACATTTCACTATGGTTTTGAAATGCTATTATTTTAGTTTCTTTCTCCTGATGTAGCATTAACATACATTCAGTTAAGTTGAAGTAAGTAAACTTGTGGTAAGTTTATAAGTATTTTTAAATATTGAGTGATATTTTTATTAATTGTCACCCTGGTCTTCTCCACTGTAGATTGTACAATTGGAAGCTGTGCTATTCCTTGACAGACATTACATTTTCTGGTTTATAATTTATTTCTAGTACTTATACAACTTCTCCTCAACTGCATTAAAGGAATAAAAATACTTTGTTCACAGATATATTGTCCATGATTCTAAAGCCAATGCTTGGCTTCATTGAGATTTCAGACAAGGGAAAAAAATTCAACCAGATTAGGGATTTTTTGGCATGTATTTAAAAATAACTGCCCCAAAGGAAGGGAAAAATGAAGGGAGAGAAATTAGAGGGGGAGAGGAGCTATGAGAGACTATGGACTCCAGGAAACAAACTGAGGGTTTTAGAGGGGAGGGGGTGGGGGAATGGATGAACCCAGTGATAAAAGGCACGGATTACATGGAACACTGGCTGTTATATGCAAACAATGAATCATGGTACACTACATCAAAAACTAATGATGTACTATGTGGTGACTAACATAACTACACACACACACACAAACACATATATATAATGTATATTATTTATATGTAATATATATAATATATATATTATTTTTAAAGCGTATATATACTTAAAAAAATAACAAAATTAAAAAAATAAAATCATTAAAAAGACAAAACAACTACTCCAGCAATGTCCACAAGAGCCAAACTACATAAAGAGCCAAGATGTACATCAATGGATGAATGGATAAAGATGTAGTATATATATGTACATACATCAATGGATGAATGGATAAAGATGTAGTATATATATGTACACACACACACACACACACCATGGAATATAACTCAGCCATCAAAAAGATGAAATTTTACCATTTACACTGTTGTGGATGGAACTGGAAGGTATTATGCTGAGCAAAATAAGTCAGTCAGAGAAAGATAATTATCATTTAGTTTTATTCATATGAGAAATATAAGAAACAGCACAGAAGATGATAGGGGAAGGGAGGGAAAACAGAATGGCAAGAAATCAGAGAGGGAGATGAACCATAAGAAATTCTTATCTATAGGAAACAAACTGTGGGTTGCTTATGGGGGGTGATGGAGTAAGTGGGTGATGAGCATTTAGGAGGGTACATGATGTGATGAGCACTGGATGTTACACTCAACTGATGAATGACTGAACTCTACATCTGAAACTAATGATGTTCTCTATGTTGGCTAATTGAATTTATATTAAAAAATAAAATAAATAAAATAACTGTTCCCTTAATATTTTTCAACTTATGGAAAAAATATTGTCCCCATTTTATTTGTTGAATTGAGTAACTTTTTTTTTTTTTGGATTATTTGTTGGATTGAGTAATTTTTTTTAAAGATTTATTTATTTATTTGATGGGGAGGCAAGAGGAGGGAAAGAGAGAGTCTTAAGCAGCCTCCTTGCTGAATATAGAGTGAGATGTAGGGCTCAGTCTTACAACACTGAGATTATGACCTAAGCAGAAACCAAGAGTCAGATGTTCACCTGACTGTGCCACCCAAGAGGCCCAAAAAGTGTTATTTCATCATATTTAGCTATTTGCTACTCTTTGGCATATCTATAAGGACAAAGTAAAAAATAATTACTTAGGAGTTTGAGGTTTTCAAAATATCATGATTAAATTGAGAAAGACAAAATAAAACCAAAATAAAATTACAGAGTTTTTAAGATTGAGGGATGCAGGACAATAAAATTAAGAGACTGTTCAAGAGGGGCGCCTGAGTGGCTCAGTTGGTTAAGTGTCAGCCTTTCGCTAAGGTCATGATCCCAGGATCCTGGGATCAAGTCTCACATCAGGCTCCCTGCTCAGTGAAGAACTTGCTTCTCCCTCTCCTTCTACCTGCTGCTCCTCCTACTTGTGCTCTTGCTCTCTCTCTCTTTGTGACAAATAAATAAAAAAAATCCAAAAAAAAAGGGGGGGGGGAGAAAGAGAGAGAGAGAATCTGTACAAGACATAAAGTAGAGGAAAATGACCATGGTGATGCTGCTTCTTCTTCTTCTCATTCTTATCATTATTGAAAATCCCCAAATCTTGAAAACCTGATGGCTAGGCTTTTATCTTTTTTCTTCAGTTATTTCAGCTATTCATTAATAGCTGTCATACGACATGAAAGATGCAAATTGGCAACAGCTTTACCTTGCACCTGCTTGGATGGAAATTAGTGACCAAATGGAATTTCCTCTTTTGCATGTTTAATAACAAACTTTGTGCAAGATACAGAAAAAAATACTAACTTTCATTCTACCCTAATAAGACAAATTTAAAATATTTTACTTATTTTGTATAATATGCAACCAAGAATGATGAATTAAAATAAATAATCCTTATGTTTTAAAGTTTCATAGCCTAGGGAAATAATAGATGAAATAATAAGAAGAATAACAATATGAGGAACAACAATAATGGTGACATATAATTCAATAATAGAATAACTATAGAGATATTACTTTGTTTGAGCCTACAGGAAAACCAAAGAGTTCAGAGATTTTCCCTGACTTTTATCTATCTCAAAAAGTACGTTCTCACTTTCATTAAAAAAAAAAAAAAAATACCCACCTGTTGGACACACTGAGAGTACATTTTATAGAGGAAAAAAAAAAAAAGCGCTGAGAAAATAAGAATTCACTTGGAATAAAATCTGTAGCACAATTTAAAGAGGAGAATTTATAAAACAATTAAAAAGAAGAGTTTATAATAAATAGGTATTTGTAATTGACTCAGATTTATTTGTTTGTTTAATTATACTGTTTCTATGCAGCAGAAAATATTTCTGGATTCCTGATGCTATTGAATATTTTTAACATAAATATTTTCCTCCCTTCCTTCTTTATTATACCTATTTCATGATTGTTTTATGAAATAAAACTTTCCATTCTACCTGCTCTGTTAAACTTGGCCTTGACACAGCTCCTATTGGGCAGGTGTGTTTTTGTGGTGGGAGAGTGTTCCAAGTCCCACTTCTTGAGTCTGGACAAGTCTGTGATTCAATTGCATCTAATTGAATGCAGCACAAGTGATGCTGCATGACCCATAAGGTGAGACTATTCAAAGTTGGGTAACTTCTGTCTGGTTACTTGGACATCATGGGCGTACATGGAGCTCTGAGCAAAGGAGCTGATGTCCTGAAGCCTCCATTCATTGAAGGTGACACAAGTCCACAGAAAGAGACACTGAGAGACTATACAGAGAGAGAGAGAAATAGAGATGACCTATCCACTCACAAACTGCTCAAGCCCCCTTATCTTCCATGCAACCACACAAGACACAGAGAAGCAGGATCCTTGAGTTGAGTCTTTCAGAATTCCTGACTCAAGAATTATTGCTGTTTTAAGCCTGGGATGATTTATAATACAGAAATAGACACATATAACAACTTTAGTCTTTCTAAATGGGCCTTTAGATGATTGAAAAGATGTAATGGCAGGATAGAGATGAAGTGAGTTTACATTTTTAATTTTTCACCATTTTAACTTTTTAAAATGTTTTTAATATGTTTCGTTTCTTTCATTGCCAATAGCTGTAGTTCCTTCTGTGATGAAATTAAAACCATTCAATGACTAGATTTATTTTGATTTTAAAGAATGACTTAAAAAATATGTCATTCATTGACTTTACAGTTCTTAATTTTTATAAATCATTACAGTGGCAGGGCTAAGGATGCATTAAATTAGGTATTATACTCTTATAGTATAATGCCTAATATTCTAAAATACTATGTTAATTTGTCAAAAAGGAAAATAAACATTTTTACTGAAAGCCTTAATACCAGATTTTTTTTGGGGATGTAAAAAGACAATGATAATGTGGGCTTCCAAGGACCTCTTAGTCAATCAGTTCCAAGAAAAAAACACATTATGTATATATGTATTTTATATATCATATATGCACAGTGTCATATGATTACATGTCATATAATATATTATATATGCAATATATTAAATATATAAGTATATATAAGATACTTGTGTGTGCAATATACATTGTATAACACACAACAATATTATATAATACTTCTATATATGATACATAATGTGTAACATATCATATATAATATATATGATATATAGTTATAGTATATCTAGCTATATATGTTATGTATTTGTAATATGTTATATGCTATATACTACTGTGTACTATGTATGTTGTATACTACTATGTACTATATATTATTTATTACATATGTTAGTATTATATATGCAATATACATAACACTTAAATATTTATACTACACTTATAGGTATTAAACAACTTCAAATAAGTTTTAACATAGAAAAGAAGTTCAGGGAATCCCCAGAGCCAGGGAGATTAGTGGGAAGGTTGTCAGTGCTCAGAACCTTGTAGAGTCAGGGAGAGAGGGCATGACTGTTTTAGAAATCAGTGCCAGGCTAAAACAAGATTAAAAGAACTCCTATTTGGCAGGGCTTTGAGAACAAACTTGATCTACTTTACAAATTGTTCTAAAGCTGGTTTCTCACTTTCTGATGGTCTTGATTTTACCTGTTATTGAAGTTAATAGTAACATACAGTGCCTGATTTTCATGAATTTGCATTAATTTATTTGCTTTAACTTTAACATTTTTAAGCCAAGTTTGATATCTCATGTTCAGCCAGGCCTAAGTGAGCTTCCAATTTGAATATAAAACACCTGAACTTTAGCCAACTCCTCTGGGTTCACCAGGTTTTGACAAGTATTGTCATATTTTAAAAAGAAACCTGATGATGAAGGCAAAAGGAATCACAAAACCTTATGAATTCTCAAGAATTTGCTATAAAAACTGAATGGCTAAACTAAATTGAAATAGTGAACCTAGGTCTCAGCTAATCCAGAAACAATGAAATACTTCATTTAGAAACCTAAGCAGGGTCTAGACAAACTTGACTTTTTTTTTTTTTCTAAAATTGAACTCCAAATATCTGAGTTTGCATGCTATTGGATTTGAAATGAAATCTCTCCTTGACGTTTGTTGAGACTAAAAGTATGAATTTTTAAAAGCCATGAGAAGAGAAAGAGGTATTTCTTAATTCCCTGATTAAATATTAAAGGGAACTTCAAGAACATTTGTCTAAAGGATTACAACTTGGTTCATTTTTGGAGTAAAGATAGCCAAATATTTTTTGATATGCTTTGAAAGTTGGGTTTTATTTCTCCTCTCATTAAAAATGGAATGGCCAGTGACCTACTGGTGGAGTCCCGTGAGCATAATGTTATCCCAGTTTCTGCAGGTCTAGGCTTTACAGCAACCAGCAGGTTCTATGTTCTCTATTTTGGGAAATTTATTTTTAGAACCTTGAGATTTTATGAAAGTACTATATTTTATGAAAGTACTATATTTACTGAGGAGACCATGAGGAGTCCTAAAAGAGGGTTCCGTGTAAGCAAGCCTTCCAGATGACACCATCAAGGCACTTGGCATGTAAATAAAATGTTCTCATAGCTCTAGACAAGCCTAGAAAGCAAGGGAATAGCTTGAGTGATCACAGACACTCAACTTTACCACGTGGAGAAGTATTGAATTCCAAAGTGCTGCCGAAAATTCCTGACCACACTTCAATAACTTAGGCTGTCGAATGATGGAGTGCTCCTTTATTTAGCACAGGTAGAATAGATTATATCATTAAATTAACCCCATTACTTACTCCTTAAGTCAATGAAATACTTTTATTTTTCATAATGGCTGTGTTCAGTGACTTATCCCCCCAAAATTTGATCAGTTTTAGGATTTGCATTGAAAGTGTGAATTTCCTACAAGGAAGCAATGATGCTAACCAAGAATTTTTTTCAACCTAAGTCACCTCTCCAGAGCAGTTCTCCCATGTGGCATCCAAAATACTAGCCCAGAATTTAAAATCAACTTACATCACAAACAAAATTATATGACACAATAAAAAAAATAGAATGACAATATTATGTACATGAATCATTGTTTAGGATTTCTTCCTGAGGTTATGAAAACCTTCACCTTAATCTAATATGTGTTTTCTCACAAAACTAACAGACACAGTCAGCTGTTTTTCAATTGATTCTGATTTTTGCAAAATAAATGACCAATTTCTGCATCATTGATTCAACTGGTCATGCAGTCAATAGCACAACAGAAAACACCATGAAGAACAGACTATTTTTGAATCTTTTATTGTAAAAGCTTGGCAATAGTTTTTGCGACCATAAACCAAATTGATGTTTATTCTTTTGTATGAGAATCATCCAAGTCTTTGAGAATAATGCCTTAAGAATAACCCTAATATCCCAATAGAGGAATTAGTCTAAAATATTTTCACTTAGTTCCAAGTAAAATTAGCTGATAAACTGTATTAATACAAGTGCTGTATTATAAAAAAGTCAAGAGAACACATAGGAAACAAATTTCACTGAAATAAAGAATAAACTATTATTCCTTTAAATATTCACTTACAGAGGTGCCTGGGTGGCTCAGTGGGTTAAAGCCTCTGCTTTCGGCTCAGGTCATGATCCCAGGGTCCTGGGATCAAGCCCCACAATGGGCTCTCTGCTCAGTGGGGATCCTGCTTCCCCCTGCTCTCTCTGTCAGCCTCTCTGCCTACTTGTGATCTCTGTCTGTCAAATAAATAAATGAAATCTTAAAAAAAAAGAATTTAAAAAAATAAAATAAAATAAATATTCACTTACAGAGTTGGAAGGAAGTTTGTTAACAAAAATTCTGAATCATTCTGTTTAATATTATGTTATAATTTATCTCAAGATCATAATCATCATCATAATAAATGTTTGATATTCTACAAGCTCAAATCACAAGACTTAGAAATCAACATTTTTCCTTGTCACTGGTCTGAAGATTTTACCTCTGTAGGTTCCACTCCTTCAATATTTTAAATTTATTTTTTCATAGAATTCTCAGTGTATCCCAATTTAGAGTTTTTGTATTTTCTAGTTTAATCTTTAATCTATGCTTAAACCACTTTTATAACACCTCTGGGAAGAGGTGATGCAAATAATGTTAAAAAAAACCACCTCCCTAATTCCTGATGCACATCTTTCTCTTTGTGGACAGCTCTGAATGTCAGAGTGTTCTTCACTATATCAAGCAGAATTACAATTATTTGTTTTATTTCCATTTGTTCATACTTTCAATCCTTGCAGACATATAGAACATTTTATCCATTTTCATGATATTGGAGGATATCTATTATTATATCCTTAGCATTGAATCGTTTCTCCAATAAAGATAACAAAATCTTTCAATTCTTCTTCACATGACAAGAGACACTTCAGCATCCATTTGGCTATCCCGAATTTGATTTTCTCAAAACACAGAATTCAGAATTTAAGATAATATATTAACTGTAACCTGAAGCGCATAGGGTAGAAGAGAAATATACCACTTTATTTTAGTACTTACTCTTCTTTAATTAACTAAATCATACAATTAACATTTTTGAGGAGTTATTCTTAACCGTGCAGTATCCTGGGATTGGGAATCTTGCAGTCTAAAGTGAAATGGAAAACATCAATATTTTGCTCTTACAAATCATACTTATTGTATGTATGTGTGGTGGGTGCTGTGGAGGCAACAGGATAAAAGTGAAACAGTGAATTATGTGCTGTGTTAGAGAATGAAAAGTGTTACAGAAAAAAGAGAGAGAGAGAGAGAGTAGAACGGCGAGGAGTTAGAGAACAACAGACGTGGTGGCTCTAACTGCCATTATAGAAGCACAGTGATAAGAAGATATTTGAGCAATGGCCTCAAGAGAATGACAAAGAAACATACAGAGGTTTGGGTTATCATACCAGGCAAGGAAAGTAGTCCAAAAGCTCTGAAGAGGGAGCGGGTTTGGCACCCTGGAAAAATGATGGGAGGTCAGTTAAGTGCTAGATGACTGGAGAATGAAATTCTACTCTATGGTTTTTAATCCTTTCTCTTCTTATGCCACATTTTCTTTTTGATTGCTAGATTTGATTCTTCACTGCAATTATTGTCCAATATATTTGGTACTCTCCTTGGAATTTTGTCATTTATAAATGTGGTGCTTTCTATGCTGTGATGCACATCATTGATTGTGTTGTCAAACATAATGCAGGCCAGGTCAGACTCCTGAATTATGACATTAAGAAATACTTTCTGCCTCTTTAAACTTTTGTTTTATATTTATATAATCATACCACCCTATGTAAATTGAATATTAAAAAAAGAATCAGAAAATCTTTGTGTAAAATTATATATATGATATTCATTGTACTTATATCTTTATATACCTAAAGGATATATATCTCAAAGTAGGGTGAAATCACTTCTCTTTCAGATAATTAATTAGAAAGTTCATGAGGAGGTTGATTATGCAGGACCTGAAGGATGAAGAAGATAACAATGACCATAAATGGAGGGCAGAACAAGAATCAAAGACACAGAGATGAGAAAAAAAATGTACATTCAGTGGTTGTGAAGTAGAGCAGTTTGAAGTCAAAATGTCACATAGAAGCTCTGAGGCTAGAAGATATTTTAAGGCTACACTGTCCCTAAAAACAACTCTAAAGCATTGCAACCTGAAAAAGCATTAAGAAGATTTTGATTTGAAATGAACAAAGAAAAAAGAGAGAGACAAACTAAAAACCGGACTCTCAACTATGCAGAACAAAGAGATGGTTACTAAAGGGAAGACAGATGGAAGGACAGGGTGAAACAGGTGAAGGGGATTAAAGATACACTTATCATGATGAGCACTGAGTAATGTACAGGATTGTTGAATCACGGTATTGTACATCTGAAACCAATACAAAACTGTAATTAACTATACTGGAACTTAAAAAAAAAAAAAAGAAAGAAGGTTTTCAGCCGGACTCTGAGACAATCACTTAGTTTTTCTCTAGTTAAGAACATGCAGGAGAGTTTAGAAGGTGTAGGTACCGAGATCACAATAATGGGAAATGTGTACTGTCAATCACAATCAAAGGAAGAGACAAATGTAACAGATTTGGGAGAGTGAAAAAATTATAATCCCCAAAAACCAGTGCCTGTAACTCTCCCTAGGCTTTAGTAGATGGTTATGAAAAATATTGAGTAAATTAATTAATCTGTTGGAATTAATTAGTCTTAGTGAAAATGTAAATCAAAAGATGAAGTGTAATGAGGGTACATTTATATTTCCATGTAAATAAATTAAAAAAAAACCCATAAGTACACAATGATAAAAATAATCAAGTTTTAAAATAAGAAATTCCCAGGAATTTTCCTGTTTTGCGTGCTCTGTGTCAACCAAGTATGTGACGTGCCAGCCCGGACAGCTAATACTATTTTAGATTTTGATATTATAAATACAATACACACATCAAAATGGTTATAGTCTCTCTGGGTCTTGGTCATAGAGCATCTGGTAAACTAGGTATAGTGTTTTCTCATATCTCTACTTCTTGTAGCATAAAATATGGAGGCATATGTCAGAGTTTTTTGAATTTAACTCCAACCATTACTCGGAGCCACAGCTTTAGAAGCCACCTTCCTTCCACTAATTTATCCACAAACATCCTCAGAGCTTTCTTACTCAAGGCCTACAGGGGTCAAGACGTGAAAGTAAAAACGGAGAGGGTAGTGATGAACAGAAGAATAAAGACTCCATCTGAAGACTGTCACTCTTAGTGGGGAAGCTGTAGGCTGTCTGCTAGCCATCTGTGGCTATTACTTTGTAAAGAACCTAGTTGGCAGTGTTCACCATTCCAGAAATTTTCTTGTTATCCCTCCTTCTCGGAACACGTTTATAGTTTTCTCTTACTCGGAATTTTTTTTTTTTTTATTAAAGGAGATGTAGTTTCTCCTTTTTTTAATTTTTTGTAAGATTTTATTTATTTATTTGACAGACAGATCACAAGTAGACAGAGAGGCTGGCAGAGAGAGAGAGGGGGAAGCAGGCTCCCCACTGAGCAGAGAGCCTGATGGGGGGCTCGATCCCAGGACCCTGGGATCATGACCTGAGCTAAAGACAGAGGCTCTAACCCACTGAGCTATCCAGATGCCCCTCTTACACAGATTTTAATTATTCTCTCAACATTCATGTTCCAGGAAAAATTGCAGCTATCCTAGGAAGATGTTCCCTGGGGTGCCAATTAGGAAATGTCCCTCCTGTTACCATGTTACTACTGCAGTTCATAGGTATGTTAGCCTGAAGGATCATAATATTACATAATTTTTATTTTAAAAAATCTGTTATAATTCTTTCACACTGTGATTGCATGTATACACACATCAAGTCAAAACTTAAATTCAATAAAATTAACCTTCTTTAAAAAAAATAAAAGTCATCTAATATTATTTAGGGTTTAGGAATATTGTGGACAACTTTGAGGCCTAACACGTTACTGGTGATTTCTTTAAAAATGCACTAGAAGAACACATGTAGGATTGGGTTCAGAGAGATAAGAACAGAGCCACCACAGGGTCGTGCTGAGTTAAAAAAGAGAGAAAGAGAGAGAGAGAGAAAATGAGAGTCATTTGTGTCTTATGGACTTTAAAATAAATGAAGGACTTCAATAACTTCAGTGTCAAACAGATGCAGTGAAAATGAGGTAAGGATCAGCTAGAAAAAATAGGAGTTTAGGATTAGAAAGAGAAATTTTAGAGGTGAACCAAGTTTTAATTAACACAGAACAGTTGCAGATTGTGGTAACATCTAAGATGGTACCTTTGGCTATACAGAAGGCTACCAAGAAGTATAGAGAAAGACATGGGGGGTTGAAGATAATCAGAAATTCTGAGACTCTGGTACCGTATTGGTCCCTGACGTGAGCAATACATCAACAAAGAGAATGGTATAACTTCAAGTAAAGCAGAAATAATGAGCTGGGTACCAAGTATTTCAATGAGTTCTGGAGAGTATTGTTAAAAAGTCAGTAGATTACAGCAATAATTACAGACTAGCAGAGTTGGTATTTGAGCTGCTTATCATGAGCCTCAGATGAGGGAGTTATTTTACACAGATGTGGAGGATAAAGAGTTTAAACCTTTTAATGAGGCGCTAGGTGAATGCCTAGCCATCTATCCATGAGACTTGGGAAAATAAGTGAACTTATTAGACAGGATTTGAGTGGAAACAGTATCTAGGAACATGAACAAGATTTCTTTCCGTGGAGGCTCAGGTCAGAAGAGTCAGAATTTAAAAAAAACTTTAAGTCCCTAGCAGAATAGTTTAGCATGGATAGATATTCCAAAATGTACTGTGCTACCCTTTGGCAAGAAAGAAGCAGTGCAATTATAATTTTGGTAATAAAAACCACAAACATTTTACAGATAAAAGTAATAAAAGTGAAAAAGGAATAGGGCCTTTCATTCATAGCAGAAGTATGAATGACGTGAATATTCACATGTTGACATTCAGCCGGCTTCACATTCCTAAAGAAGCATGGTCAAATGATAATGTGGCATGGTCAAATATAATCTAGAACAGACTTCCTAAAATCTAGGTAAGAAAGTTAGGATGCTGTGATTTTTAATAGGCTGTTGGTAGAAATAGTTTATTATCCTAAATATTCCTCATACTGGATGAACCACTTTTAGTAATGATTTCACACTTGCAATTTTTTATACTTTATAAATGCATGAATATAGCAAGATATTGACTTGGAACATTTATCTTCTCCAAAAGTCCTTATGAGAGACAATTTCCCTATTGATTCAGAGGCATGCTTATGGTCTTGAGATAAAATAAGTTCTTTATAAAATGAAAACTAGAAAAAGAAACAGTGTCTAGTTCTGTACAGACGAATTAGGTCCTCAAAGCTTATGTCAAATATAACAGAGAGGGATCTCATAGCATCTTTAATTTACCGACATAACCACATAGAAGGTGAACAAAGACACAGGAGCTGTTGTGGTCATGCTCAGTCTATTATGAGGAGCCACATTAGCTGTTTTTGGGATTTTTTTTTCTCTCTCCTATTTTTACATAATTCCCATGAAATATCTAGTGGCACTGAGCTATGATCCAGGATCACCTGAGCCGAAGATAAGACTCTGGCTTAGAGAGACATATTTCTTTTCAGTGGTTTGGGGCGCTTATAATTAGGATGTTCATTCCTCACATTCACAGTCTCAATGTCCACCAGTTTTTGCTTATATATTTGGTTTTGCCTATCTTGCACTCTCAAATGTAACCTATTTTAGACAATTATCTGGTCGCCATGGAACCTCCCATCCTCAGTTCCTCTGCCTTCAAATGAGAATCAAATTCTGTGATTTTCACTTATCTGTGCAATATTAGTTATTTCTAAAAATGAAGGGTAGAAAGAGGACTGTGGTTAAGGCTTGTGTGCACTTGAACAAACAAGCATGGCAATAATAGTGATAAATGGTGGCACAGGAGATTAAACTCTTGACACTCAGAGGGGTAGTGATCAGGAAAGAACCATACTCGAGCGACTTTTTTTTTTTTTTAAAGGATTTTATTTAATTATTTGAGAGAGAGAGAGAAAGCAGGAGCTGGGGGAATAGCAGAGAGAGAGGGAGAAGGAGACTCCCCACTGAGCAGGGAGCCTGATGTGGGGCTCAATTCCAGGACCTGGAGATCATGACCAGATCTGAAGGCAGTTACCAACTGAGCCACCTAGGTGCCCCTATACTGGGGTCACTGGGTGGTGATAAGGTCTGCCCTGTTTAGTTATTAGAAAAGTCACAATGAATAGTATTGACCATATACTATTTCAGAAAATAGTATATCAAATTCCAAAATTAAATTGTTGAAGGAAATACACATTTACATTTGTATTGATATTTTCTATATAGAGTGTAGTTTGTACACTCCCATTAATTTCCCCAGGTCTTTGCTGATGAATTATTTAGTCAAATATTTTGCTTTTTGCCAATTTGATAGAGAAAAATAGTTTTGATTTTGGTTTTAATTTACCTTTCCATGAGTGAAATTGAGTAAGTTGGGTATCTTTTCATATGTGTAAGATTCATTAAAAAAAAAAAAAAGGTTCATTTTTGTTACAGTTCTTGTATATCTCTAGCCATGTCTTTTCTCAATTTTCTGATGGGTTTTAGGATATTTCTCACTCATTTTCATAAACTCTTTAAAGAATACAGTCAGTTGGTAATCCTTTGATTTTATTTTTATTCATTTTCCAACATTTTTGTTTATCAGTATTTTTAAGTACTTCAGAGTTTTCAGTCATACTAAGAAACACAGTATTTTATAAATTATAAAGATTATTTTATAAATACATTGTTATTTTTTCTAATACTACCATTATCTCAGATATGTTCTTTTTAGTCAAATTCTTGACCCAAATTCTTTGTTTTGTTTTGTTTTTATTAAGATATACTGATATATATTATATTAGTTTCAGGTGTATAGCGTAATGATTCAATATTTCTATACGTGTGAAATTTTTACCATAATAAATTTAGTTAACATCCAGTAGTATACATAGTTACAAAAATTTGTTGTGATGAAAATTTTTAAGATTTACTCTCTTGGCAACTTTCAAATATGCAAAACAGTATTATTGACTACATTCACCAGGCTCTACATTACATTCCCATTACTAACTTACTCTGTAATTGAAAATTTGTACTTTGGGATCTGTTTTTGTGTGAAGTACCAGACTTTGAGATTTCTTTTCCCCCTTCTAGAGGTACGCAGATTCCTGAAAAATATTTCTCAAATGATCCATCTTTTCCTTAACGGCTCTTCTTAATTAAATGATTCTTCTTAATTAGCAGTGGCTTGTCAGTCTTTTTAGTGAAGAGTTTGGAAAGTTGGGAAAAACAGGACAAACAAAACAAAAATAAGAACAAAACCAACTATTTAAATAATGGCAGCCCCTTATCATTTGTTTAGACAAGAGCAAATTAATTAACCTCTTCCAACACCAGCTTTCTCTCCTTAAATTGTGGATCATATGGGTTATCATTACTTCTTAGCATTGTGAGGTCTAAATTAGATACCATTTTTATGAACTCCTTTATACTTTGCTTGTTGTAACCTTTTCATGAGCCCTAGGTCCTGTTGTTTCACTAATTATGTCACCACTATGCTGACCAGCTGGGTCCCCAGCAAGCAGCACTTTCACCTGAGAACTTGATAGAAGTGTAAATATAGTGGCTTCCAACCCAAACTGATGCAGGTGGTTTGAGAACCACTGTTCTACACCATTAAATTGAATTAATTGACAGATACCTAAGGAAAGGAATGTGTTTAGAGAGGAAAGGTACACGTAGTTCAAGGAGAAAAACTCTGTTACAAGTTGTAACCAAGTACCTAAAATGTTTTACCAGCTTCACAATTTTGCTTAGGGCTACTGCGTTTACATCAGTGTTTTGACAAGGAGGGATTTTTCAGTGTGATGGAAAATGATCACAAAGATTGTATAGGAATTACAAGATGAACTAGCTCTATCTTTCCAGCAGAGTGGATAGCCAGACATAAATGAGCTTCTGCATTATCTTAGCTGACTTAACTGGGGTTGTATATTATTTGTTTCTTATTTACACATCTAAATTTGTTCCTGAATTATAGCTATTTTTTTTTTTTTTTTTGGCCAGATTCCTCTGTCTCCTTAAATGTTTGGGGCTTTACATTTTAATGGTTGAAACTCAAGAGTTTATGTAGTTTTAAATACATTCATTATAGGGGCACCTGGGTGTCTCAGTGGGTTAAGCCGCTGCCTTCGGCTCAGGTCATGATCTCAGGGTCCTGGGATCGAGTCCCGCATCGGGCTTTCTGCTCAGCAGGGAGCCTGCTTCCCTTCCTCTCTCTCTGCCTGCCTCTCTGCCTACTTCTGACCTCTCTCTGTCAAATAAATAAATAAAATATTTTAAAAAAATAAATAAATACATTCATTATAGTAGTGAACAGTTACTTATATAAAATAAATAATAAAGCAATTTCAAACAATACAAATTGATACCATCTTCTCCTTTTACATCTTATTACTGTAGTACAGTGACCTTTAAACTGCAACTTTGGAATTATGATGATGTAGATGATGTCAGTGATATAATTCTTAAATGTTTGATGTCTATTCTCCCCTTCAAGGAGTAAACTATACATTGGGAAATGAAAAAAGTTAGAAGTGGAGACTGAAGTATACGTACACTTTCTCAGTCATACTAAGAAACCCATAGAGGCAGTTGGCTAGTAGGTAATAGGCGGGAAATAGGTGAAACTGGGGAAACTCATATCTTCAGTTCTTAGGCTGAATAACCCTCCAGATTCATAGCCTGAGTGTTTCTTAGAAACCTGCATTTGTAATGATGAAAAATCAACAAATTGTTTTGTTGAAAACAAAATGTTTTCTTGTTCTTGTACAAGCCAGTGTCAGGAATTTTCTTATATTTGGTAAATCAGAAATACAGACTTGACCATTTCAAAGACTTCATAGTATTAGAATTACTTAAGTGGAGACTTTGTTTTGTCTGCAAATATAAAGAGAACTATTAGGTTTAAGAACGTAATGGAAAATATATGAAAAAAACTTCATCTATTTAGATATATCTGTATTCTAGCACTTAGAATATTGCGGCAAATATAGCAGACACTAAAAAAAAAAAAAGTAATCCCTCAATAATTTTCTATTATTTTCCTTGATCTTTACAAGTTTAGTTGATACTAAACAATGATGGGTAGAAAGAGGTTTGTAGTTAAGGCTGGTGTGCAGTTAAATAAATACCTGTGGCAGAGTTTGTGATGAGAAATGATGATACAAAGGAATAGAAACAGAGGAAGAATATATTTTTCTGAGGAGTTCCGCACCATCTTGCAACTTAAAAACTGTCTTTGACTTTGGAATACTTGTACTGAGGCAAAACTGACTTGGAAAGATGAGTTTATGGATGTTGTCAACAATAACAAATTAAAGTGGAAACTGATCGATGGAGCAGAAATTATCAAGTTAAAATAAGATGATCTCAATGAGGATAAAAATTATTGCATTTAAGTTTGAGGATACATGACTACGAGTTTCAAGTCCAAAATTAACATCATAACTTCACTGGAAAAACTTCCTGGGAGATAGTGTCAGGTCCTAAGAGAAAGAAAGAAAAAAAAAAAAAAAAAGAGCTGGTCATCGGTCAGGAAACAAAAGATTTTTACACAAACTAAATGTAGGATTAGAACCAACTTATTGGTCAATTTCAAGTTTAAAAAAAAATTCTTCCATAACGATTGGGTTTATCAATAATGTTTAGTCTTTTTTCAGATGGATAGAATTCTGTTTTGGGAGCCTAGCCAGAAATAATTGATATATTACCACCTATAGACTAGAGAACAGTAATAGTATCTTCTTATGAGATTAAGAAGACATGATCTTTATCAACTTCTTGCATCAAGCTCAACATAAGATGTGGGAGGTTTTTATTTTTATATAGCATTCAGTCCCTCAAATAAGGAGTGATTTATATAAATAATTTAATGTGTCTGAATGGTTGACTCTTAGAGACTGCCAATAAATCCATTACTTAAATTTTCATTAGTCTTTGACCATAGAACTGAAATTAATTTGCTCCAAGAGTACAAGATATAGTATTTACATTTTTACTCCATGTAATTTTGTGTTAGCATTTAATTAATCTTTTCAAATACATAGCAGTCAGATGAAAAATGTCTTGTTGATTTCTTTTTAACAGTAAAATTCAGAGAAACTTGTGTTTGATGTGTAATTGGATCTTATTAAACTAAACATAGTAAGATTCTTGTTTGATTTTTAGAGCCAAGAAAATGAAGTTTTAAAAAAAGGCCTAAACAAAATGAAAAGACATAACAATCTTTTTGGTCTCTCTCTCTCTCTTTTTTTTTTCATCATATTTCCATTACATATGAATATAAATAACTGATTTAACATCAACTTCTCTTGAGATAAACTTTTCCACATTGCAAAAATAAAAGTAAAGCAAACAACAACAACAAAAAACAACAAAAACCTTGTAATATGTATGAATCACTTGAAATTTTAAAATTCATAATTTAAGTCTTATTGGAAAAATAACATTTGTTTGATATTTGATCATATAACTACTACACTTATTCCTATGATATGCATTTTAATGGAAATTAGCAGTTATTATAGATTAAATGACTAGATTTGCCTGGGGAAAAAGATACAGTGTTTGATAAAGTAATTGTCACCAATTTCGGTTAGAAAGAAATTTATTGTAAAATGCATTTTTTTCTGTTCATATTTGTCATCATTTGTTTTTTTTTCCATTTTAGTAGCTGTTGTCACAAAAGATTCTATTTCTCTAATATTGTCATTCACTGATTACTCATATATTTTACATGAAAAAAAAACCTCATGTAGAATATATATTTCTTTTTCACATTCTCCTTAGTGTTTCTATTAATGTATGGAAGAAAAATTATCAGATACTATTCTTTATCATAGTTGACCTTCTAGCACATCAATTAAAAACACCTCTTCCTTTAAAACATTTAAAATCGTCCTCTTTGTCTTAAACATTTTGCATAAAAGGGTCTCTTAATTTATGTTTGTCATAGAAATGAGAAGTCTGGTGGTTGCAATGAGGCATTGACAATTTCCTTAGCAACAACCTGAGTCAGCACCTGTGTTAGACACTAGGTTAGTTTTAGTACATATAATAGTAGTCAAGTGTGAGTGTGTTCATTCCCTGTGAGATCTTCCTAATATTTTTTGTTGTTGTTTAATTTGGAAAATTTGGAAAAGGCCCAAACTAGTACTTGGCAGAGGAACGGAAGATAACCTGGACTGAGAATTAGGTGACACAGTAGTTATTCCCATTGACACTGCCTTGTTCTTACAACAATATTAATTCCACTTTCAAGATTATACTAAGTGTGTCTACAGTTGCAAACACTCCTTGCACAGAGCTCTAATCATTTACACTCTACATAAAAACCCCGAGATACACCAAATATCCATTCAGTCTTGATGCTTCTGCTGCCATAAGTTAATACAGAGCTAAGATACATAGAATACTGTGAAAAAGTAAAAAAAAAACTTCTAGAGGATATACTATTTGAGTCATAAGGAAAAACAGGTATTAGTCATAAAAAGTTGGGAGATGTTGTGAAGACTCATAGATTAAAAAAAAAGATGGCATAGGAGTTGTCATGGGAGTTGATTAGGCTTCAAGACCATGAGAGGTGATGTGAGACTAACAATGTGGGTAGGTGTCAGAATTCAAAACTTGAAGGAAAGTCTCAATCAGTTTAAGGAACTGAAATTTCATATGAGATAAGGAATAATTGCAGAATTTTATCTGGAACATGCCAGAAACAGATTTGTTTTTGAGGTAGCTAACTTGGCAATTATGAAGAAAATCTATGATGAAAACCATAATGCAGGTACACAAAAATATTAGGAGGCTTTTAAAATTATCCAATTAAGAAAAGCAAATATTCTGATAGAGGACATTGAGAGAAGTATAAACCTGTCACAAATTTGGAAAATTTTTGAGATTGATTGAACATTGTGAATATAATTATAGGAATATTTGAACACAAGTTTCAGTTTTCTCTCTTGAATGACTGAATTGATGGAAGCATCTCCAATTAAGACAAAGAGTAGGGACAAGTTAAGAAGAAAATGTAAAAATTAAGTTTATAAGTGTTGACTATAAGGTGCACATGGAATCCAGATATGCGTATCCAGAAGCCAATAAAATACATGTATCTGTGGTTCAGGAAATGGTTATGGGCGGATTACTGAGTTGAGAAATCTGTAGAGTGTAGTTGGTGGTTGAAACAAAATGAGAATGGGTGAGATCACCTGATAAAATACATGGCTAAGAACACTGAGCTAAATATAAAACTCTGAGTAAGAACATTACTTAATGGGTCATGAGAGAAAAAAAGAATCTCATCAAGATAAAATGAGGGATGAACCAAAGACATCTGAGGAGAATGAAGATAGTGTATCAACATTAATAGTCATGGGAGTAGAGATTTATTACGTGAGCAAGAAAAAAAATCCTGACAAATAGCATGTGATTTACAATATTAGGATGTTACTGTCAAACATATTAAATTGATAAAAACTCAATTTAGTTGGCAGATGAGTTCCTGGGAAGTAAGGAAGGGAAAGAGCGTGTGTGTACTATTCTTTCAAGAAATTTGGATAAAAGGAAACAGAGGTAAATTGGATCTACAACTTAATGCAGCAACCAAGCAGAGAAATGAATCAATAATGGATGAATCAAGAGTGAGTAAACATAGAATGGGAAAGAGGATGGGCATATCAAAAAGATGCCAGACCAACAGGGAGCTATACTCAGAATCATTTCATGAGATTTCTGAAAATAAAACCAAAGACATATGCTCTATTCAGCATATTTAAACTTTCATGTCTTTTGTTTATTTATGATGACATATATCCATATCACAGTTTTTAGAGGAGACTCATCTATTGTTTATTCATTCAGAGTTATAATTTTGACCAATAAATCTAATCTTTATCAGAAATGTAATAAAATTGAAAGTTTATATTTAATTCTAACTAATATTAAGCAATTCTTTGAAATGTGGAAAGGAAAGAGAAGAGCCATATAAACATGTTGGAAGAAAATGAAACTTCCCTTCCTTTATGGAATTCGAAATTTGGTGAGATATTTTACATCAAAAAACTGGTAAATTATTACACGAGTTCATATAAATATTTAATAGACCAACTGATCTATTCAAGTTTGACTAGCAGCTTCATATCCCTTCAGTCTTTCCACTCCTGGCTGAACTAACACCTGTTCTCCTCAATTCAGAAATAAAATGTACATCAGATTTTCTTAGTGGATTGTAAACATGTTCAAAGGCAGTCCAGGGTGAGGATGTGTGCGTGGTGCAAATTGCTTTTTAATATTTCTAGACATATAAACCTCCCCTTAGCCATCCTCCTCACACAACTTCATATTAACCTAATGATCTGTCTATAACAAATTGTCGAACTGCATTTTGCTGCCAAACTGTTTTACAGTTAAGCTGTTGCTTTGTGCTTGCCCCTTTTTGCTCAGCCAAATAATTTGCTACTCAAATCCATGGCATAGTAAAAAGTGATACACAGGGATTTGGAATGGATGTAATCATGTACACAGCAAGACAAATACCATCAATTTATTTCCAGTGCATTCCACTATGCATATTTTGTATTTAGGAGTAGAAATACAGCTTTACTGAGGAAAAAAAATATAAAGAGATTTATTTTATTGTTTTTTACCATTCAAAAATAATATTCATAAGTATTTCATGATAATTCATAGTATTAAATATTGAATAACATTTCCTTGTTCAATAAAAGTTTCACAACTCTTAATTCGCCATTAGATGAATAGCTTATAATTATGTAATAATAATATTTGTCATCTATATACCTTGGATTTAATTTTTAGCTTGGATTCAAGTGGATTTGACTTCCAAAGGAATATAGTATTCCTTCTCTGAGAAGAAATACTATTAGCCGCAGACACAATGCTACAGTTACAGAGTAAAATATAGGTAATGAAAGCTACTTGAATTTTTGTCCAGCAGCCTTTGTTTTATGAGTTTCTGATTCTTAAGATCACTATAGCCATTCAATTATTGTGAATGTCATTCATGATTATGATAACTTTCCCTAGCTCCTAGGATTTTAGATTAAATTATGTTTAAGTTAACTATTCTTACTTATGTATAATTTCTTTTAACTCCTATTTGGATGCAGATAAAGTTTTCAACTTATTAAGGCTTTAAAAACATATATTGTCCATGAATTTTCCCAATAATTATGACAACATTGAACTGTCAGGTTACAATTTCACGATTTGCATGATTTCTGAAAAGGTTTATATCAGAAAATACAGTATCAATTTTCGGGGCACTTGTTTCACTTATTTATTTCTTAGGTTGGTACATTTTTAAAGAGGGGTTAATATGTTCTTGGATCTGTGTTAAAACACATTTACTATTCTCAAGTAGCTAATTCTATAATAGGTTCTTGCCCAGTGTTGAAAATCAAAACAATTGGTTTAAAAATAAATGTCCCAACTTGTGTGTGTGTGTGTGTGTGTGTGTGTGTGTGTGTGTGTATAAAATACAATGTATAAGTAAACATTAAATGATAGATAATCTTAATGAGAATAGAATTTTAGGTACAACAGATTCCTCACTTTCTGACCAATTAGCTTGTCAGTTGCATTTTCTTAATCTTATAAATTAAAATTCTGCCACTGTCTACAAGCAGTAAGTGTTTTCGAGAGCTCTTTGTTAGACAAGAGCAAACTAATATTGCAATGAGTTTCCCCCTCATCAGTTGATTTTTTTCTGATTAACAAGTTCATGATTAATTTGCTAATCAGAAAAAGTCCACATTTTTTTCTTTTCTTTCCACTTCATCACAATACTAACACTGTTGATAGACCTCCACTCATCAAACTTCCTTTTCTTTACATCTATAACCCTGAACTAACCTTTATTTGATGTTTTTTCTTTTTGCTCTTATTCATCTCCTCACCCAAATGGCGAGTCAGTCTGTCAGAAACAAGATATAGTCAGAAATAAACTTTGTCCTCAAGGAATTCAAAGAAACATAATACAATTTTCCAAACCGCTTTCTTTCTATTTATTTAATGAGGGCTTTAATTTTTTTTTTTTTTTAAGAGAGATAAAGAGGGAGAGAAAGCACAGAGAGAGAGGGAAAAGCGGACTCCCCACTGAGCAGAGAGCCCTATATGGGGTTGGATCTCAGGACCCTCTGATCATGACCTCAGCTGAAGGCAGAGGTCCAACAGACTGAAACACACAGGCACACCTTAATGAGGTCTTTTACACATTTCCATGCCTCAAGTTCTTAAAGACTCTCAAATACTTTTCTGTGGTTTTAAATTGTACCTGAAGTTCTAACTGCAACCAAATCTTGACTTTTGACAAACCATTGAGAGCTTGAGATATGAGTCATGTATTAACTTGCTGAAACTTTAGTCAAATCCCAAACCTTTAGTCCTCTTTTTCTCAAATAAAAATGAAGTTGAACTAGATTACTGTTGAAACCTTTTATAAATCTAATGTTCTATAACGCCACAAGTGACTTCTACTTGGATGTCCCAAACATGCTATCCTTTTTCACCATAAATTAATTTGCATAAATTCTGTGTCAGCTAATATTGCCATGATTTTCATTATATATACAGTTTATCTTCTTTTTGTCCTTTCTTAATAATGAAATTTAATTAATTGCCTAACTGAAAAAATCAGGGATTCTAGTACCTTTATCATTTTGGGTATAATTCAAGATGTCATTCAAAACATAAAACAAAAAAAATATTATTGAGAGATATATATGGAAACTCCCAGATTGGAGTTGTATTTAATATGTTATAGTGTTCAAGGAATCCAAACTGCATATGGTTTCAGTCATCTTAGAAAAAAACTGAAAATTTTGGTGTGTAAGTTTTCTAGGCTTTTTTCCAAGCATATGATTCTATAGTCTATTACATATATATAATGAGTTTGTAGTGCTTGGGTGGCTCAGCCGGTTAAGCATCCAACTCTTGATTTGGGCTCAGGTCATGATATCAGGGTCTTGGGACTGATTCCCATTTGAGGCTCCCCAGGGGAGCCTGTTCAAAAATTCTCTCTCCCTATTCTTCTGTCCCTCCCTCTGCTCTCATTCTCTCTAAAATAATAAATAAATAAATAAATAAATAAATAAATAAATAAATAATAAATCTTTTTTATTTTATTAAACTGTCTTTTTTAATATTTAAATTCAATTATTCAATGTATAATACATCATTAGTTTTTGATATAATGTTCAATGAGTCATTAGTTGCATATAACACCCAGAGCTCAAAAAGCGTCAGTGCATAAATGGAACTGTAGAGGATTAACCTAAGTGAAATAAGTCAAGCAGAGGAAGACCATTATCATATGGTTTCACTCATATGTAGAACATGAGGAATAGCAGGGAGGACCACAGGGGAAGGGAGGGAAAACTGAATAGGAGGGAATCAGAGGAAGACAAAGCATGAGAGACTCTAGACTCCGGGAACCAAATGAGGGTTGCAGTAGGGATGAGGAACGGAGCTGGGGTAACCAGGTGATGGGTATTAATGAGGGCAGGTGTGGAGATTCACTGGGGATTTTACACAACTAATGAACTGTTGAATACTACATCAAAAAGTAATGATGTACTATGTGTTGGCTAACTAAACAAAATAAAAATAATGTAAATGAATGAATGAATGGATGAATGAATGAGTGAATGAATAAATAAAAATAAATAAAATTAAATAATAAATGGGAAGAAAGGGCTGACATGAAATGAGGATAAAGAACAGTGTAGAAGCGAGATACTGAAGGACTTTTTAATATCACTTTAAGGGTTTGAATTTCATTTTAAAGGCAAGGGGTACCCACTGAACTAATTTACATTGAATTGTGATATGATCGTCTTCATTTTAAAAGATCAAATTTTATATCAGTTACAAATAGAATAGGAGAAAAATGTAAGTAGAAGGACCATTTATGAAGTTTCCTAAAACTAGATATAAGATGTTGAAGGCCTAGCCAGGGCCTTGTTAGGAGAAATAAACAAAAAGATATTACTGGAGAAATTTAAAGACCTATAATTGAGAGGGCATTTTTATGCCAAATTTTATGTAGGAAATAAGGCAGGCAGGAGACAAGGATGACAACCCTTATGGTGTAAGCAGTACTATGGTGGATGATTATGCTTCTTACAGAATTAGGGGGTTGTTGAAGGGGAGACACCACCGAGGAAAAAACTTGCTTGTAGATTTTGAACTAGAATGGGATGTGTAAGTAGAGGACTGGAATAGGACTGTGCATGTTCTCTGTGTCCGCTCAAGAGTTACAAAATGGTGAATGAGAAGCGAAGTGGTCTGGATGGAGGATTATCACCTCTACTTCAATAAGAAAACACTCCATTGAAGTGTTTCCTATATACAAATGTTCTCAAGGCTTTAATAAAGTCAAGTGAGATAACAAGTGGACAAGTTGTGATTTTCCTTCAAATACACATTTTCATACTTTTTAAAAGACTTTATTTGAGAAGCAGCAGAATGAAAGAGAGAGAGAGAGAGAGAGAGAATGAGTTGGGGAAGTGGCAGAGGGAGAGGGAAAAGCAGACTCCCCTAAGCAGTGAGCCCAATGTGGGGCTTTATCCCAGAACTCTGGGATCATGAACTGAGCCAAAGGCAGACACTTTGAGCCACCCAGGTGCCCCATACACATTTTCATATTAACAGAAGAAAGAATTAAAAAAAAAAGAAAGTTATTCTGATTTGTGGTGCAATAACTTAAATGTATTCACATATATTCATATGTTTTAGAGAGCTATACCTGAATACTATCATGTGACTATAGAACTATCATGTTACTGGCAGAAAATCTGTATCAGGGATTGAGAAACTCTTTCTATAAAGAGTCAGATAGGAAAGGCATAAACTTCCAGTTATAAAATAAATGTAGTGGGACATAATATACAGCATGACAACTATAGTTAATAATACTGTGTTGCCTATTTGAAAGTTGCTAAGAGAGTGAATCTTAAAAGTTCTCATCACAAGAAAAGTATTTTTGTAACTATGTGTGGTGAAGGGTGTTAATTAGACTTGCTGTGATGACCACATCATAATATATACAAACATCAAATCACTGCTGTGCACCTGAAAATAATATGATGTTGTATGTCAATTATACCTCAATAAAAAGTGAAGCAATAGACATTTTAGCCTTTTTCAAGCCAGATGGTGTCTTCACAACTACTCAAACCTGCTGTTTATAGAGCTAAAGCATTCATAAAAATGGGTGTGACTATGTTCCAAAAATATTTATTTACAAGAAGTTTCATTTACCAGCAAGATTTGGCCCACAGGCTATAATATGCTGACCTCTGTACTATGTGATTCATTGGTCATAGACTCAGAGAGATTATAAGAATGACATAAGAGGAGTTGAGGGTGATAAGAAGTAGAAAAGAGATCTCTGTTCTAACTTACAGAATACTAGAATGTAAAGTCATTTTAAAATCACAATAAGAGGTCTGTTCTTTCAAAGAAGACAGCATATGTAGTTGGAGAATAAAAGGGATAATATTGTGTTTGCCCCTGAAAATATGTGACCATTATATTCCCTAATCCTAGAAAATAACCTACCAGATTGCATGAGAGGTATTAAAACCTTGGTTCGCAATTCTTTAGATGGATAAAGAGAGAATAATTATCTATAAGCAACTAGTTTGAGAAAAAAGAAATAAAGTATTCTTAATAGAAAACCCAGAATCATATTCAACTCTTACATATTAGTTGGATAAGAGAAATCTTCTGTAATTGTGCATTTCAGAAGAAATTTGCATTGGATTCATGAAAATTGAAATTATTTTTTGATACTAGAATGAGAGTACTGTGTGTTCTTTACCATTGTACTGGAAGATTTAAGTATGTTTAGCCACATAGTTCTTATTAAAATTCAGCACTGGGTACTTAACATTCTCTTCTACTACAACAGAGCTATTACACAATGAAAAGAAATATGAGGAAGTGGAGGTATCTCTTCTACACACTTTTTTGTGTTTTTTTTTTTTTTTTCCTTGCCAGAGAAGTGATTCCTTGGCCCTTCTCTATTTAGCTTGCTTGCTCTTTTCTGTTCCCTTTCCGAGGCAATGAATCATGTGTCATAGTGTGAGGTGCATATGAATTGTACCCAAAAAAGGAGAGTTATTATTAACATTCAATTGTTACATTTTGCTTTGTATTTATTGGATTGGAAGGGGATATTTAAAATTTGGCTCATATCCATACATATATATATATATAATTTTTACTTAATGTTTTAACATTCCAGGCATTGTGTCAGGAGTAAAAATGTGCCATTTTTTTTTTTTTAAGCGGCCTTCTAAATTTTCCCATTAAAATCATCAATATAAGGTGTCTTTAAGACCAAAAATAAATTTAAAATGAAAATTATGTTTAAAAAACGAAAAATTATGTGTATGTAATCACTTAATTTACAGAAATATATATCTTTGAGAGGGTGAAAAAATATTTCTGTCCTCACTAACTATTGTTTTGAAGATTAAAAATGCATTGACTTTAAATTTTTTTCTTCTTTTTTAGCAAGTAAGACAAAAATCACCACAGAAAAAGGAAAATGCTAAAATGTCCTCATTTATCACTTGTGAGGGTAAGGTGTATCCTACTGTTATTAAATGTTTAATGTAGCTGTTGGCAGGTGTGTATAATGAGCTATGTTTCAAGTCTGGGACACTGTTAATATAACTATTTCTCATTCACCTGCTGCAAAACGTGGAAATTGTCTGTATTCCTTTGAAAATTCATTACAGCATTATTTCCGTATAGTTAAGACTGTTGGTGGCATACAGTGGTTTTGAGATTTGTTCTATTTTATTTGCTTTGAATAAAATGGACATTTTCCTTTGTTAAAATAAAACAGCCTCTAGGAAGTTTCACTGGATTTAAGACTTTGATTATTAAAGGTCAAGTGCATTGAAGGGTACTTCTTATTTGATAAAACTTTATAGGACATATTCAAGTCTAATAATTCCCTCCAATGAAGTTATACACTGTGTTATGTCTTGTTAAATTCATTTATTTTAGTTTGACTATATTTAGAACATCTTGATTTAATTCCTTCGAATGAATGCTGTTCCAACAATTCAGCTTGTACTCAGATGAAATTAATAAATATATATTAGGAATTATAAATGGGAAGTGTTAATATGTAAAGTTTTAAAGCAGTAAAATATTTTATAGTGATGTGCTTCAGATTAGAGATTCCCAAATTGTAGCATATGTAAGTATAAACTATGTAGGTTATTAAAAAAAAAATCAAGGTATCAAATCCAAAAAGTTTTTTATTCATGAGACTCAACAAAACATGCATTCTTATAAAGAAGTCCATGTGATTCTGATGCAAACTGGAAGCCAACTGAATAGAGAAACATACCTAAATAAATAGTCATAAGGAAGCCATTCTGAACATTAAGGACACAGCTCTAATATCTCTGCAGAAAAACAGGGAGCAAGACATTTGCACAAAATTTGTGCTGAACATAGAGGCAGTTTTGAAGAAAACACATATATCTCCTTTCTCAGAAATACATTTCTATTTTTATGGTATTATAATACTGATGTTATTACTTTATAAAACACTTTTTACTAGAAATAAAATTAAAAAAAAAAACATAGTGACCTGTTTTTTAAAGAAATAAAGAAATATATATTTGAACTAAACATCCTAAGCTAGATTTTAACATAATTTAACATAGACTTACTCTATACTGAAAATATGTACTCAATATTATATCTTTGTACTCTATACTATATAATAACCACCTGCAACACTTGTTAAAAGGGAAGTTTTGATTGCACATTCAAGGTTTCTGATCCAGCAAGTATGATCTGACAAAAGACTTACATTTTGTAATTCCATCCTATAGTGTGGTCCTGGTTCAGTTGATTTGTGAACCACATTCTGAGAACACTGATCAGGGTAAAAAGACTGCAAATAAGAAAAATATTCATAAAATACAATTGGTTTGAACTTCACCAAAATAACATTAGGACTATGTCCAAATCAAGAAGGGGAGGTGAATCATGAGAGACCATGGACTCTGAAAAACAATCTGAGAGGTTTGAAGTGGCGGAGGGGTGGGAGGTTGGGGTACCAGGTGGTGGGTATTACAGAGGGCACGGATTGCATGGAGCACTGGGCGTGGTGAAAAAATAATGAATACTGTTTTTCTGAAAATATATAAATTGAAAAAATTAAAAAAAAAAGAAGTAATTCAATTGTTTCTACCTTAAGACACTCAAAGTTGCCTAGCTTATCCTATTAGGAAGAACTTCCTATCTACTTCTCAGATATATTTAACGATTGCTCAATAATTATTATAACATTTCTTGAAATAAGAGTATAAGATTAAAATTCATATTGCTTTTACTTAAAAGCCTTACCCAAGGCCCAAGGGAAATGTGAATGAAATGCAAACAAAAGTAAGTTGAGCCTAGCTAGAAAGAAGAAACATAGCATATATGGTCTAAGTTAATGGTCTTTTGGTTTCAAGTACTACATAGTCAGTCAATATATTTGAGCAAAAAAAAAAAAAAAAAGTTTTACTGTAGGTCAACAAGATATCTTATAGACCCTAGAGAAGAACAGCCAGACCTCACCAGGCAATCAAGTGTTATGTTCTTTCTCATTCTTTCTATCTAGAACCACATAATCTCACATACTCACATCAATTTCCACATTCACTTCTTACTTCTCTCTTTTTCAAAATAAGCTTTCCCTGACCATCCACATAAATGAGTTGAAAAATAATCACTTGAAGCTCTTGTATTATCAATTCTTTTCTTCCTTTAATTTTCATGGTCTTAAGAATATTTTTTCACAAATATAATTTTTAAAACATAATTTTAGGTTATATTTTGACAACATTTAAGTCAAATATTTCCACAATCCTTCAGCCAGGACATTTAGCCTTTATTTATTCAAGAGAAATTTATTTAAAATGAATAATGCTCTTTATATTCATCATAAATTGGAAAGAAAAAAACTACATAATTATTTGCAGTCTAAAAGATAAAATCAAGTAGGAAGAGAAGCAAGCAACTCAATTACATATAAGTTGCACAATATGAGAATCTTGGAGCATGTTCGTGAGTCTTTTTACAGAGTGAATTGAGACATCACAAAGGCCACGTTTGAGAAGATATTTGAAGGGTAAGTATGGACTTTTCAGATGAACAAAGCAAAAGAATTCCTGAGGTATAGTGAGGAGTCAAGATGGCAGAGGAGTAGCAGGCTGGGATGACATCAGGTAGCAGGAAATCAGCTAGATAGTTTATCAAACCATTCCAAACACCTACAAATCCAACAGGAGATTGAAGAGAAGAGCAGCAATTCTAGAAACAGAAAATCAACCACTTTCTGAAAGGTAGGACTGGCAGAGAAGTGAATCCAAAGCGATCAGAAGATAGACTGCGGGTGGATGGGCCGGTTCCCAGCAAGGGGCAGAGCAACGGAGCACAAAATTAGAACTTTAAAAAGTTTGCTCTGCTGAGGGACATCACTCCAGAAGCTAAGCAGGGTTGGAGGCCTCCCAGGGACAGCCTGGTCTCAGGTCCCATGATGTCACAGAAGGATTGGGGGTGTCTGAGTATCACAGAGCTCACAGATGTTAGAGCAGGGAAGCCAACTACAAAGACAGAGCTGAGGAGTGAGCTTTCAAATTGGGATTGCCTTAAACTGTGATCCATGGTACAGTCAGACCACTGTTCTTTGAGCAGGGACCCCGGGCCCCCCTGGAAGAACAGCAGGGATCTGCTGGGTTTGGAGACTCCAGGCAGGGCTGTGTGCCAGAGACAGACACTCAGTCACAGCCTGGGTGAGCTTGGCACATTGCCAGAGGTCAGGGAGATGGGAATGATTGAGCACTTTTCTCCAGGGGCACACTGAGGAGTGGGGTCCCGAGGTCTCTGTTCCTCTACACCAGAGATTGGGAGGCCACCATTTTTATTCCTGCCCTCCAGAGCTCTGTGGAAAGCGTTCAGGGAACACAAGCTGCTGAGACCAAACCAGAGCAGATTACTTAGCCTGGCCCCTGGCAAAGGTGGTGCAATTCCGCCTGGGGCAAAGACACTTGAGAATCACAACAACAGGCCTCTCCCCCAGAATATCAGCAAGAAATCCAGCCAAGACCAGAAAACAACGGAATTCCAGAGGAGGAGAAAGACAAGCATGGGATTCATGGCTTTCTCCCCATGATTTATTAGTCTTGCAAAGTTAATTATTTTTTTTTAATTTTATTTTTTTCTTATTCTAATTTTTTTAAACTTACTCTTTCTTCTTTTAACATTTTTAAACTAGTTTCTCTTAACAATATCTTTCATTAAGAAAAATTCTTTCTGAACCTTCATTATTATAGTCATATATTATCCTTCATTTTATCTAATTTTATTTTTTGTATACACATAAGGTTTTTTCTTCTAAAACAATTTGGGATACAACTTCTTCTAATAGATCAAAATATAATCTAAATCAAGGACAAGGTTTTGTTCTAGTCTCCAGCCTGAATAAATTCTCTCTACTTTCTTTTTCTTTCTTTTCCAAACTAACTTGACTTATCAACTACTTTTTTAGAATTTTTAAAAAATATTTTCATCTTTACAGTCATATCCCATCCCTTCATCATGCTTACCCTTATTTTGTGTGTGTGTGTGTATATAAATGTACATACATATATACACATTTGTGTTATGCCCGAGTTTTCATGTCTGAGAGACCACCAAGGAGCCAACACTGATGCAATCACATGAGGGTTTATTTAACAAGCTTAAGCTTGGGCCCAAGTATACCTGACACAGTGGAGTAGGGACTTGGACCCCGAGCTTAGTTAAGGCAGGGGTATTTATGGGTTGTTACAAGAGGCTGGGGAAGAGGAGAGAAAATCTGCTAAAGCAGGGTGGGGGCTTCTGGAACCAAAACAGGGTGGGGGTCTCTGGAACTAAAGCAGGGTGGGGCTTCCTGGAACTAAAGTAAAGTAGGGGAAAGTTCAGCCCTTGGGCACAGGGGTCTGAGATGGTTGTTCTTATGCTAAGGCTAAACCTGAGGTGGGAAGGTCTTAATTTTTCTTGGACTCCATGATTTGTATATATATATTTTAAAGATATATATATATATATATATTTTTTTTTTTCCTTTCTTCAAAATTTTGGTAGGTAGTTTCTTTTAAGACCAAAATACTCCCAAAATTAAGTGGGTAGCTCTGTTCTATTCACCAGTCTAATATATATATATATTTTTCCTTTTTTTTTTAAATTTTTTTGAACTTCTTATTATCCCTTTTCTTCCCGTCATAATTTGGGGTCTTTTCTGATTTGGTTAATGCACATTTTTCTGGGGTACTTGCCACTCTTTTAGTATTTTATTCTTTCCTTCATATATTCTATCTGGATAAGATGATAAGGCCAGAAAAACTCACCACATAAAAAGGAACAAGAGACAGTACCAAAGGCTAGGGACTGAATCAATACAGACATTGATAATTTGTCAGATTCAGAGTTCAAAATGATGATTCTCAAGGTGATAGCTGGGCTCAAGAAAGGTATGGAAGATATTAGAGAAACATTGTCTGGAGAAATAAAAGCCCATTCTGGCAAAATAAAAGAACTAAAATCTAATCAAGCTGAAATAAGAAAGTTATTAATGAAGTGCAATAAAAAATGGAGAATCTTACTGCTAAGATAAATGAAGTAGAAGAGAGAATTAGTGATTTAGAAGACCAAATGATAAAGAGTAAAGAAGTTGAGCAAGAGAGAGATGAAGAACTATTGGACCATGAGGGGATAATTTGAAAGATAAGTGATACCATAAGATGAAACAACATTAGAATAATTGGGATTCCAGAAGAAGAAGAAAGAGAAAGGAGAGCAGAAGGTATACTGGACATATAACAACTAAAAGAATTTGTAAACACCAAACCAGATCTACAGGAAATATTGAAAGGGTTCCTCTAAACAAAGAGAGAGCGTAAAAGTAGTAGACCAGAAATGACAGAGACAATATACAGTAACAGTCACCTTAAAGGCAATACAATGGCACTAAATTCATGTCTCAATAGTTACCCTGAATGTAAATGGGCTAAATGCCCCAATCAAAAGACACAGCATATCAGTATGGATAAGAAACCAAAATGCATCAATATGCTGTCTGCAAGATACTCATTTTAGACCCAAAGACACCTCCAGATTTAAAGTGAGGGGGTGGCAAAAAAATGTACCATGCTAATGGACATCAAAAGAAAGCTGGGGTGGCAATCCTTATATTAGATCAATTAGATTTTAAGCCAAAGACTAAAATAAGAGATGAGGAAGGACACTATATCATACTCAATAAGAGATGAGGAAGGACACTATATCATACTCAATGAGGAAGGACACTATATCATACTCAATAAGAGATGAGGAAGGACACTATATCATACTCAATGAGGAAGGACACTATATCATACTCAAAGGGTCTGTCCAACAAGAAGATCTAGCAATTTTAAGTATCCATGCCCCTAACATGGGAGCAGCCAACTATATAAACCAATTAATAACAAAATCAAAGAAACACAATGACAAGAATACAATAATAGTAAGGGACTTTAACATCCCCATCACTGAAATGGACAGATCATCCAAGCAAAAGATCAACAAGGAAATAAAGGCCTTAAATGATACACTGGACCAGATGAACATCACAGAGATATTCAGAACATTCTATCCCAAAGCACAGAATACACATTCTTCTCTAGTACACATGGAACATTCTTCAGAATAGATCATATCCTGGGGCACAAATCAGGTTTCAACTGGTACCAAAAGATTGGGATCATTCCCTGCATATTTTCAGACCACAATGCTCTGAAGCTAAAACTCAACCACAAGAGGAAATTGGAAAGAACCCAAATACGTGTAAGCTAAACAGCATCCTTCTAAAGAATGAATGGGTCAACCAGGAAACTGAAGAATTGAAAAAATTAATGGAAATAAATGATAATGAAACAACGTTTCAAAATCTGCCAAAGGCAGTCCTGAGAGGAAAATATATAGATATACAAGCCTTTCTTAAGAAACAATAAAGGTTTCAAATACACAGCCTAATCCTACATCTAAAGGAGCTGGAGAAAGAACAACAAAGAAAGCCTAATCCCAGCAGGAGAAGAGAAATAATAAAGATCAGAGCAGAAATCAATGTAATAGAAACAAACAAACAAAAAACAGTAGAACAAATCAACGAAACTAGGAGCTGTTCTTTGAAAGAATTAATAAGATTGATAAACTCCTGGCCAGACTTACAAAAATGAAAAGAGAAAGGACCCAAATTAATAAAATCATGAATGAAAGAGGAGAGATCACAACCAACACCAAAGAAATACAATCAATTATAGGAACATATTATGAGCAACTATACATCATCAAATTTGACAATCTGGAAGAAATGGATGCATTCCTAGAGACATATATACTACTACAACTGAACCAGAAAGAAAGAGGAAACCTGAACACACCCATAACCAGTAAGGAGATTGAAGCAGTCATCAAAAATCTCCCAACAAACAAGCACCCAGGGCCAGACGGCTTTCCAAGGGAATTCTACCACACATTTAAGAAAGAATTAATTCCTATATTCCTGAAACTGTTCCAAAAGAATAGAAATGCAAGGAAAACTTCCAAACTCATTTTATGAGGCCAGCATCACCTTGATCCCAAAGCCAGACAAAGATGCCATCAAAAAAGAGAATAACAGACCAATATCCTTGATGAACACAGATGTGAAAATTCTCACCAAAATACTAGCCAATAGGATCCAAAAGTACATTAAAAGGATTATTCACCACAACCAAGTGGGATTTATTCCAGGTCTGCAAGGTTGGTTCAACATCTGCAAATCAATAAATGTGATACAATATATTAATAAAAGAAAGAACAAGAACCACATGATACTCAATAGATGCTGCAAAAGCATTTGACAATGTACAGCATCCTTTCTTGATCAAAACTCTTCAGAGTTTAGGGGTAAAGGGTGCATACCTCAATATCTTCAAAGCCACTTATAAAAAACCCATTGCGAATATCATTCTCAACGGAGAAAAACTGAGAGCTTTTCTGCTAAGATCAAGAACAAGGCAGGGATGTCCATTATCACCATCGATATTCAACATAGTACTATAAGTCCTAGCCTCAGCAATCAGACAACAAAAAGAAATTAAAGACATCCAAATTGGCAAATAAGAAGTCAAACTCTCACTCTTTGCAGATGATGTGATCCTTTCTGTGGAAAGCCCAAAAGACTCCACTCCAAATCTGTTAGAACTTGTATAGAAATTCAGTAAAGTGTCAGGATATAAAATCAATGCACAGAAATCAATTGCATTTCTATACATCAACAACAAGAGAGAAATTAATGCACAGAAATCAATTGCATTTCTATACATCAACAACAAGAGAGAAATTAAGGAATCAATCCTATTTATAATTACATCCAAAATTATAAGATACCTAAGAATAAACCTAACCAAAAAGGTAGAGAATCTGTACTCAGAAAACTATAAGGTACTCATGAAAGAAATTGAGAAAGACATAAAGAAATGGAAAAATGTTTCATGCTCATGGATGGAAGAACAAATATTGTGAAAATGTCGATGCTCAGGATCCCGGGGTGGCTCAGTCACTTAAGCCACTGCCTTAGGCTCGGGTCATGATCCCAGGGTTCTGGGATTGAGTCCCACATCAGGTTCCTTGTCCAGGAGGGAGCCTGCTTCTCTCTCTCTGCCTCTGCCTGCCACTCTGCCTGCTTGTGCTCTCTCTCTCTCTGAGAAATAAATAAATAAAATCTTTAAAAAAAAAAGAAAATGTCTATGCTACCTAAAACAATCTACACATTTAATGCAATTCCTATCAAAATCCCATCAATTTTTTTGAAAGAAATGGGACAAATAATCCTAAAATTTATACAGAACAGGAAAAGACCTTGGATAGCCAAAGGAATATTGAAAAAGAAAGCCAAAGTCTGTGTCATCACAATTCCAGACTTTAAGCTCTATTACAAAGCTGTCATCATCAAGACAGTATGGTACTGGCACAAAAACAGACACACAGATCAATGGAACAGAATAGAAAGCCCAGAAATAGACCCTCAACTCTATGGTCAACTAATCTTCAACAAAGCAGGAAAGATTGTCCAATGGAATAAAGAGAGTCTCTTCAACAAATGGTGTTGGGTAAACTGGACAGCCACATGCAGAAAAGTGAAACTGGACCATTTCCTTACACCACACAAGAAAATAGACTCAAAATGGATGAAGGACTTCAATGTGAGAAAGGAATCCATCAAAATCCTTGAGGAGAACACAGACAGCACCCCTTTGACCTCAGCTGCAGCAACTTCTTCCTAGGAACATCACCAAAGACAAGGGAAGCAAGGGAAAAACTGAACTATTGGGACTTCATCAAGATCAAAAGCTTTTGCACAGCAAAGGAAACAGTCAACAAAACCAAACAACAACTGACAATATTTACAAATGACATATCAAATAAAGGATTAGTATCCAAAATCTATAAAGAACTTCTCAAACTCAACACCCAAATAACAAATAATCCAATCAAGAAATGGGCAGAGGGGGCACCTGGGTTGCTCAGTCGGTTAAGCCTCTGCCTTTGGCTCAGGTCATGATCTCAGAGTTCTGGGGCTGAGCCCCATATTGGGCTCTCTGCTCAGCGAGGAGCCTGCTTGCTCCTCTCTCTCTGCCTGCCTCTCTGCCTACTTGTGATCTCTGTCTGTCAAATAAATAAATAAAATTAAAAAAAAAAAAAAAGAAATGAGTAGAGGACATGAACAGACATTTCTGCAAAGAAGATAGCTAGATAGCCAACAAACACATGAAAAAGTGCTCCACATCACTTGGCATCAGGGAAATACATATCAAAACCACAATAAAATACCACCGCACACTAGTCAGAATGGCTAAAATTAACAAGTCAGGGAATAGCAGATGCTGGTAAGGATGTGGAGAAAGGGGAACCCTCCTATGCTGTTGGTGGGAATGCAAGCTGGTGCAACCATTCTGGAAAACAGCATGGAGGTTCCTCAAAAAGTTGAAAATAGAGCTACCCTATGACCCAGCAATTGCACTACTGGGTATTTACCCTAAAGATACAAACGTAGTGATCCGAAGGGGCATGTGTACCCGAATGTTTACAGCAGCAATGTCCGCAATAGCCAAACTGTGGAAAGAACCTAGATGTCCATCAACAGATGAATGGATAAAAAAGAAGTGGTATACATATATAATGCAGCCATCAAAATAAATGAAATCTTGCCATTTGTGATGATGTGGATGGAACTAGAGGGTATTATTTAGGGTTTAGGGAAATAAGTCAATCAGGGAAAGACAATTTTCATATGATCTCCCTGATATGAGGAAGTTGAGAGGCAATGTGGGGTGCTTGGGGAGGTAGGAAAGGATTAAATGAAACAAGATGGGATCAGGAGGGAGAAAAACCATAAGAAACTTTTAATGTCACAAAACAAACTGAGGGTTGCCAGGCAGAGTGGGGAGGTGGGAGGTGGTTGGTTGTGTTATGGACATTGGGGAAGGTATGTGCTATGGTAAGTGCTGTAAAGTATATAAACCTGGCGATTACAGACCTGTACACCTGGGCTAATATTACATTAAATGTTAATTAAAAAAGAAAGAAAGAAAGAAAGAAAGAAAGAAAGAAAGAAAGAAAGAAAGAAAGAAAGAAAGTAAAAGACTCCCTGAGGTAGATGTAGAGGGGATAGAAGATATAAAGTCAAGTGGATATGAAATATCACAGTTTGTGAAGGGAAAGATAAATCTTGCATTATGAAAAATGCATGAGGTGAAAGTAAGAAAAGAGCAAGGAATTTGGTTTGGTAAGAACCCCAAAATATAGATCATGAATCTATGCAAAAAATCAGTAAATCATGAAAATGATATCTATCAGTCAACAACTTTTGTTTTCACATCTAGTATTGATTTTATCTTTTCCTAATGTACTACAATTTTTTCTCAGGATATCTCATCTCCACACTTTTAGTCAAAGATTTGGTGAATATTCTTTGTATCCAGGTTCAGATATGTGAGTCAAAGTTGGTCAATTAGAGCAAATATTTGCCAAACCACAAGGACTGGCTCAGAGATGGTATCATTACATAAAATTTATAGAGTTTTTTTTTTTCTTCTGTGACTGCTGTGAAAGATACTGCCAATTTACTCAACTACCAATATTGCCATGTAGGTGAAACATTTAATTCCTAGGAAATGGCAATGCTTTTCAAAATGATGTGTGTTAAAAGTAGTTATACTTCCTCTCTAGGGAAAGATAACATGATTTTAGTTCTCCCCTTCAAATTTCTACAAATTATTCTGTATATAAAACACAATTAGAAATAACCATGCATACAAGGAGATAACAAAATATGAGTGAAAAGCAGAAGGTAATAGAAAGAAAGAGTTTTAAAAGGACACCCATAATCAATCAAAGTATCAAGTTAAACAAACCATCATACATTTCAAATTATATTTCCAATGATCAAAGAAGTAAAAGAAAAATTGAGAATTTTGGAGGAGAACTGGGGATAATGGTGAAAAAACCACATGGAAATTATAGAATTTACAAATAAAATACGCAGAAAATTTCTGCTTCCAAACAAAATGGTGTCATACAGAATAGATTTATCCTGGAACAACCCAAGGAAAAAAGAAAAGAAAGGAAAAGAAAAGAAGAAAAGTAAAGGAGGAAGGAATAGAAGAGAAGAGAAGGGAAGGGAAAGGAAGGGAAGAGAAGAGAAGAGGAAAGAAGAGGGGAGAAGAGAGAAGAAAAAATTAAAATGATTTTCAAGACATCAAACAGGACTAAAGTACAGTGATTCCTGAGAGACTGAAACAAGAAATGAACTCAACAAAGGCCTTGACTTACAACCTCGATAGAGTTGTGGACTGATGGAAGTGAAAGGATAGTGAACTCAAGGAAGCTGGACTTTGCAGAATAAGGCCAGAGAGGACTCTAAAGAGCCACAGAAAGCATCCCACCTGTGAACATTGATTAACAATTGTATATGAGGAAACTACACAAATCCAGGAAAAAAATCACCTACAAAACTGGGAGAGAAAAATGCCTGTAGTTCACACAGAACCAGAAGTGCCTATTCCCAACTAGAAAATACTATTCATGGAGCACTGGTTAGCAAACAGAAGTCCTTCCACAAGTGGTAGGGAATAACTCTCCATAAATTAAGCACTCTTTTTGGCTCCACTTAATGAAACTTGAAAGCAAGACCAAAGAGAAACAAATTGTTTCCAGGTAAGTTAACTATGTACAAAAAAATGATCAGCATTTATAGGGATAAAAATATCCAGACCCAAGGGCACCAGGGTGGCTTAGTTGGTGAAGCAACTGACTCTTAATTTCTGCTCAGGTCATGATCTCAGGGTCATGAGATGGAACCTAACATTAGGTTCTATTCTCAGCAGCCTCTCCTTCTGTCCCTCCCCCCAGCTTTCTCTCTCTCTCTCAAAATAAAATGGAAGAGATTATGCTGAGTGAAATAAGTAAAGCAGAGAGAGTCAATTATCATATGGTTTCATTTATTTGTGGAGCATAACAAATATCATGGAGGACAAGGGGTGTTAGAGAGGAGAAGGGAGTTGGGGTAAAATGGAAGGGGAGGTGAATCATGAGAGACTATGGACTCTGAAAAACAATCTGAGGGGTTTGAAGTGGCGGGGGTATGAGAGGTTGGGGTACCAAGTGGTGGGTATTATAGAGGGCACGGATTGCATGGAGCACTGGGTGTGGTGAAAAAATAATGAATACTGTTTTTCTGAAAATAAATAAATTGAAAAAATTTAAAAAAATAAAAAAATAAAAAATAAAAAAAATTAGAGCAGAAATTTTAAAAAATAATAATAAAAATAAATCTTAAAAAAAATCCAGCTCCCAATAAGGTAAAATCATGTCTGGCATCCAGTTAAAAACTAGTAGTCATATAGTAGTCATATAGGAACCAGGAAAATACTCCACATAATGAGAGAAGGATTAATCCACTGAAACTGACCCAGATATGATACATCTATTAAAATCAGCAGATAAGCAATTTAGAATAGTTATTATAATGAATTACCTATGATCTAATATGTAAGTGAAAGCTAAAAACAGAAGGTGACAGGTTTTGTACAATGGAACAGATAAGTAAATATTCAAAACAGTAAACTAAAGATGGTGAAACAACACCTGTAAAGTACTAAAAGCAAAAGGCTGTCAACCTTGGGTTCTATAACCAGAAAAAATATCTTTTAAAAGCACAAGTGAAATAAGAACTTTTAAGACCCACATAAATGGAAATAATTTATAAACAGCAAACCTACATTCTAAAAAATATAAGAAGTACTTCAGGCATGAAAAAAAATGGTAGGGATAAGGATCTATAGATAGAAATATGAAATACAGAAAATAGTAATGAACTAGTAAAGAGTTAATATATTTTGCTTATTTAAATCCCCTTACAAGATCTTGACTATATAAACAAAAGTAAGAATATTGTATAGAGATTATGATGATTGTAAAAGTAAAATATATGTCTACAAAAATACAAAAGCTGGGAAGGGAGAAATAAACATGTACTACTGTATGCTTTTTTAATGCATAACATGTTATAATATCTCTTTAAAAGAAACTGTGGTAAGTTAAGGGTGTAACAAACTCTGAAACAACTATCCACACTTATTACCAAATAATCCAACTGAAGACATCAAATGGAGTCATAAAAAATAAATATGCAGTCCAAGGAAAGCATAAAAAGAGTAAAAAGGGAACAAAGAACAGATGGACAAATAAAACTATATAGCAAGCTGATAGATTAAAATCTAACCACATCACTAACCACATTAAATTTAAATAGTCTAAATACTCCAGCTAAAAGAAAGATATTATTATATTGGGTAAAATTGAGACCAAATCAAATGCTTCCTAAAAGAAAAAAGCTTTAAATAAAAAGATTCAAATGGATTAAAGTAAAAATAATTGGAAAAAAAATTATACTTGCACTAAAAAGCTGGAATAGCTGTATTAATATTAGGAAAATTAGATTTAAGAGGGAAAAATATCACTGAAAATGAAGTCCATATAAGTCAAAGGGAGTCAATTCATCAAGAACACATAATAAATCAGAATATTTATGTACATAATAGCTGAGAAAGAAATACATAGTTTAAAGGAGAAATGGATAAATCCAGAATTATAATTAATTCAATATTCTTTATCAATAATTAAGAGAGGAAGATTGAAAAAATCAATAAATAGGAATTTCAAATCACTATCAACCAACTTCTCTTAATTTGCATTTATAGAATATTTTACCCAGGAGACAACAGCAGAATTATAGCAAAATAATGCACATTCTGGCCACAATACAATTCTCAATATACTAAGTGACTTATATTTTTAAGTCTTAAAAATATGTTTTCATGCCACAATGGAATTGAATTAAAAAACAGTAACTGAAATATCACTCAAAAATCCTCAAAATGAGGGGAATCAAATAACACACTTTTAAAATAACCCATAGATAAAAGAAGACACAAAATAAGAAATTAGAAAAATGTTTTGAGTTGAATGAAAATGAAAAACTACAAAAACAAATTTGTGTTATGCTGCTGAATTATTGTCTAGGTACCAAATGCCTAGACTTGATGACTTGATGACTTTCATAAGTATAGATGCAAATAAAATATTTTAGAGGGGAGAAGAGCAGAGGGAGAGAAACAATTTTAAGCAGGCTCTAGGCCCAGCACTGTGCCTAATGCAAGGCTTGATCTCACAGTCCTGAGATCATGACCTGAGCTGAAATCAAGAGTCAGTTGCTTAAAAGCCTGAGCCACGCAGGTGCCCCTAGATGCAAAAATTTTAAACTCAATTCTAGAAAATTGAGTCTAGTAATATGTAACAAATATAATATATCACAATCTATCAGGGTCTACGCCAGGAATGTAGGGTCAATTTGCATGTGAAAATTAATTAGTACAAGTCAATGTATTTACATACTAGAGAAGTAACAACAACCTGGTCATTTCATTTAGCACAGAAAAAACAAATAGACAAATTCTAGCATCTATTCCTAATTTAATTAAAAAAAAAAAAAAGCCCTGTCACACTCAGTAATAAAAGAAAATTTCCTCAAACTGGTAAAGGGTACCTATTTTAAGAAAACCTATGGCTAACATCATGTTAGTGGTGAAAAACTGAATTTTTTTAAAGATTATTTATTTATTTATTTGACAGACAGAGATTTCAAGTAGGCAGAGAGGCAGGCAGAGAGAGAGGAAGGGAAGCAGGCTCCCCGCTGATCAGAGAGTCCGATGTGGGGCTCAATCCCAGGACTCCAGGATCATGACCTGAGCCAAAAGCAGAGGCTTTAACCCACCGAGCCACCCAGACACCCCGAAAAATGGAATTCTTTATCTAGATCTTTATCTAGATCAGAAACAAGACAGGGACGTCTATTCTTATTCCTTCTACTCAACATACACTGGAAATTCTATACAGTGTAATCAAAATAAACAAAACCAAACAAAAACCAGAAACCTCAGTTTTCTAGACCAGAAAGAAAGAAGTAAATTTATGTTTATTTACACACATAAAAGTAAATGAATATGTAAAAAAAGAAATGAGAAATACAAAACAAACAAACAAAAAAGTACTAATAATTTAGTTTAGGAAGATTGTAGGTTATAAAGCTATATAATGAAATCAACTGTATTTCTATATGCTAACAACAAAAATCAGAAATTAAAATTTAAAATCCAGAATCATTTATTATATTGTCACAAATAAGATAATATAGAAAACAATTTTCTGTATTCTAATATCAAAGAAGCATGCCTAACTCTCCTGCTACTCAGATTATATTGAAACTATTTAGCAAATGCCATGAGAAAAGACAAATTAAAGAAAGGCATAAGAATTGGAAATAAGTATTATCCTTACCAAATATGATTGCATATAAGAAATTCCAAAGAATTTGGAGATAAAATTTATCAGAATTAATAAATGAATTCCTCAGTTGTCTTATATAGTCAAGGTACAAATTCTAATTCATCTCTATATCTCAGTTTATAAAAATGGAAATTTCATAAATGATACCTTTTATGATCTAATTAAAAATGTTGAATAGAAATAGAAATAAAAAATTGTATTTCCTGTACATAGAATATTATGAAACATTGAGAAAATAAAAGAAAATCAAAACAAATGAGGAAATATGCCATACTGACTAATTCAAAGAGTAAATATTATAAGTTGGATCAAAATGTCAGTGGATTCATTGTAGAACATTACAAGATGTTCTAAAAATCTGGAAAATGCAAATAATAAAGAGAACAAGGTAATCATGAAAAAAAATAGTGAGGATAACTTATTCTGCTAGATATTGAGCCTTTGTATAAAGTTAAAATAATGAACTAATCAGTATATAGGTGTAAGGATAAGAAAATTGATTTGTGATAAAGGAGTTCAGAAATCATCCCTTATATGTGGACATGTGATTCATAAAAAAAAAAAAAAACCTACAAATCAGTAGGAAAAGTATAGACTTCTCAATAAGTTGTACCAAGTCAACTGGTTATTCATATTGTAATTAAACAAACAAACAAACAAACACTTCCCCCTCTATACTGAGTTTGGGTGTATTTTAGATTTTATTTATTTATTTTTTAACAGAGAGCGAGACACAGCAAGAGAGGGAACACAGGTAGGGGGAGGAGGATAGGGAGAAGCAGACTTCCCTTCCAGCAGGGAGCCAGATGTGGAGCTAGATCCCAGAACTCTGGGATCATGATCTGATCTGAAGTCAGATGCTTAATGACTGAGCCACCCAGGTGCTCCTGTTTGGGTGTATTTTAGATGTATATCAGAAAGCAGTGATAGTAAAGCTTTTAGATAGGAGAAAATTTTAGTGCACTTAAAGTAGGGAGTTTAAAATAGTATCTAATCAGTGATACTCAAATAAATGGTAATAAATTTGGTGATACTCTAGTGGTTTTGATTACAAAAAATAAGTGAAGGGATGGTTGGGCAGTTCAGTGGGTTGAATGTCTTACTCTTGGTTTTGGTTCATGTCATGATCTCAGGGTGAGAGATGGAACCCCAGAGCCCCAGGTTGGGCTCCACACTCATCAAGGAGTCTTTTGAGATTCTTTTCCTCTCCCTCTGGCCCTTAACCCACTCCCTCTCTCTCAAATAAATAAATAAATAAATAAAATCTTTAAAAACTATCAAGTGGAAATTCAAGCCACAATATGAGAGTAAATATTTTAACATATATTGCTGACAAAAACTGGTATCTGGACTATAAATCAAACTTCTACAAAGCCAATAAGAAAAAGAACTGAATAAAAAAATGAGCAAGCAATCTAAAAAGTTTCTTTCCAAGAAAAGAAATGTCTTCATAGTATAGTCCCTTTATATAAAAATTAATTCAGTCTCACTAATAATGTGAAAAATGTAAACTAGAACACCTAGATTACTCTTTCATCAAAATAGCGCATATGGAAAACACCGACAACCTCAACGGCTATCAAGGATGAGGAGCAACTGGACCTCTTTGTGTTCCTGGTAATAGTAGAAATCAATATAATTATTCTGCAGAGTGCTTTAGCCTTATGTAGCAAAACTGAATATATACACACTATGCACAATTAATTCCACTCCCAGGCATATCCTTTGTACAAATGCATTACATGTTCATCAACAAATATTTATAGGAACATTCATAATGGTATATTTTACAATAACCTCAAAGGCAAACAATAGACACCTACAACATCAGTAGAACAGATAAATAATGCTGTAGTCATACAACTGAATTCTGCTGAAAATGAAAATGTATGAGGTAAAAAAATATATATCAAAATGTGGGTAAAAACACAAATATAATATTAAGCAAAGAAAACAAAAATAAAACCATACAAAATAAACCATTTTATTAACATCAAATAAAAAATAAATATAATGATATTGTAGAACATTCAGATTCATTTTCAGGTGGTGAAAGTTTAAAGAAAAAGAGCAAAGGTTTAATCATAAATACCAAAGTAGCATCTTTCTGGGGTGGGGAGTAGGGGGATGAAGGGGGTAGAGTGTAGGAAGGTATAATGATTAGAATAAGGGTCATGGTGGAAAGGTGTTATTCTATTTCTCAAACTGTGCTGTTTACAAATGTGTTCATTTTGTATGAAATCATTGAGTAGTTCTTTGTTTTGTTTTCTAAGAGGGGGAGAAAAGAGACAAACATTACTGTATGTGTATTATTTTCATTAGTAAATATTTAAAAAGAAATGATTTAATCATCTTAAAGTACATTTGTAAATCAGAAAAAAATAGTTGCTTTAATTCCTAGTTACTTTAATTTCAAGGTAATGAACTTAGACTTGATGTTTAAAACTTAGTTTGAAATCTATGTGTATTTCTGCCAGTTACATTCCCCTCTCAGTCTCAGTTTTGTCTTCAAGATGAAAGTTAAAATATTTTTAACAAGATGAAGACATATTGTGGTATCTGGATGGCTCAGTCAGTTAAGACACCAGCTCTTGGTTTCAACTCAGGACATGATCTCAGGGTCATGAGATTCAGCCCTGTATAGGGCTCCATGCTCAGTGGAGAGTCTCCTTGCGATTCTCTCCCTCCCCCTCTCCTTCTGCACCTCCCCCTATTTGTGTGCTCTTTCTGTCATATAAACAAACACGTCTTAAAAAAAAAAACAACAGATAAATACATACCTTCGAAGTCATGAGAATTAAACAGAATAATGTTGATTCCAACTCAGAAATATTTGTGTCAAAGCCGGACTCTTCTTTCTAGTTTTATTGCTACACCTTTAGTCAAGGCACCATGGCCTTTTTCCAGAATTCCAAAGTCTGCATTCTTATGTGTCAGGTGTATTCTCAAACTTAATTTTTCCCCTTATAAAACACATTGATAACATATTTTCCTTCATTTAGCACTTCACTTGAAAACCTTTCACTATAGGATGATGTTCCATTTCCTTTGCATGACAGAGAAAGCTCTTTTCCAATTCTATAATTAACTCCCTCTCCATTCTTGTTTATCACAAATCTGTCCCAAATCTCTCCTTCCACCAAATAACTTTTCACAGTTCCCTATGTCCTTATTACTCCGTATCTTTGAAAAAAGTGATCTCTGGCTGAAATGTGCCCTCTCATTGTCTCTGTCTGAAAAATGCTTATTTATCCATCCAGATAAAGCTAAAATTATCATCTTTATGAAATGTTATGGGTTTCCCCTGACATAGTCAAAATGAACTTCTCTCAGGATTTCATCAGCATTTCTGCATAACCTCATGGGAATCTGGCATGGTCCATGAGTCTGTGTCTAGATTAATGGTGAGCCACATTGGAGATGGGGATAAAGATGGGGGAGAAGTAGGAGACCCTGCTTCAACCAGTCCCCTAAAGTGAGCTAATTATCTACCAGAACACTGAACACCCATGGAATCACTTGAGATGTAGGATTATACATTTCTGAATCTCTACAGGGTCAGAAGACTCCAGTGAGGAGGTAAAACATCCTGGGAACAACTGGACTGATATCAGAGGATAAACAGAAGGGGGAGGGAAGCCACCAGAAGAGACCCATCGGAAAGTAATACCCCATTACGAGAGTGTCCTATGATTGGAGACCAGCATTAACTTGGAGTCTGCTCAAAAGCACTCAAAAAGAGCAAAAGATTCTTAAAGTGCAACTCGTGAAATCAGGCAGTCATGGGCATGGGCATAAGGCCATGGAACCAGGATGGCCACCTCCAGTGACCACCTGTGCCAGAGAGAGTGTGGCAAAGCCTTCGGCCATGGTCCCTGAGCCCCTGGGTTTCTGCTAATCGCACCAGCACAAGGCTAGGCACACTTTCCCCCAGTGTGTGTGAGAGAATCTGGTGTGGATGCCAACTGTCACTCTCTAGAACCACAGCCTTTTGTACTCTGCACATGCACTGTGGGACCGGGCCCTGAACCACACTCTATACCTTTCCCTGAGAGAGCTCCATGCAGGCACTAACCAGTGGTCTTTAGGACCAGCCATGTATCTGAACACTCCCAGCCCAGGCTTGAATATCTCAGTGTGTTATCTCTGATTAGGATCTCTCGGGTGGTCTCTGGTGGTCTCTGGTGGACCCCAGACAACAGTCCTGGCAAAGACAGCCACTAGAAGCAGACTTCCTGGACCAATATCATTCATGGGTTTAGTGGCACAGAGATACAGAGAAAAGCAGGTGCTTTGGGCCACCCCTGAGATGGTGGCTGGGGACATGAACTGCCTGTGGTAGGTTGCACGGCTCAGTGGTGTTGATGGGGGAGGGGGGGTCTGTGTGTTCTGGAACACCCAGAGGGAAGCAGACTGAGGCTTCGCTCTGAAATGGACGTCCAGATTCAGATTGCTTTCCACTAAACCTCTGAAAAGCCGCAAAAAGCTGCCAAAGAACAAAAATCTCCAGAGAGCAAATGTTTGAAAAAATGGATTCCACAGAGCCCAGACCCTTGACAGGGAGCAGGAGGACTCAACCCAAGCAAGACTGACTGAAGAACAATGCGACAGGCCCGTCTCCAGAAAGCCAGCTGAAAGAAGGAGAGGACAACCACCACAGGGTCCCCATAAAATTGTAAAACCCCAATATCAGGCCAGATATTAAGGTCCTGGTATTGCCCTAAATCCTATATATTTCATAGATACAACTTTCAGTTTGAATTTGTTTTAACTATTCTTATTCTTTTTAAAAATTTTAACCAATTTACTATTACAATGAGAGGTTCAATACAACAAATTCCATAATAACATTTTAACTTGAACTTTTTTCATACATATACCTGTTTTTCTTTTTCTCTTTTCTTTTCTTTTTTAATATACATATAGATATAAGCTTCAAGGTAATCCTCTTTTCCTAATCAATACTACCCCTATAATATAAACCGGTTTTAATCTTCCTTTATCTCTGGAAAGTTGAGTCCTTTAACAAAGATATCAAGATACACCTAGGAAGAATCAAAATAAACTTCCTTGCCTATATTGAGGATTTATAACCACCCTCCCAACTTCTCTCAGTGTTTCTGTGTATTTGTTTTTGTTCTGCCATTATATAAATCTTATACTTGGGGTCTACTTTGGCTGGGTTCTTTTTCTTTTCTTTCTTTCTTTCTTTCTTTTTTTTTCCTTGTCATTTACTTTTGTCAGTCTTTTTGTTTGTCCATTTTTGTTTGTATACCTTATAAATCTTCCCTTCGGGGCCCATTCTGGCTAGGTCTTCTCTTTTTTTTTTTTAATTTTAATTTTAATTTTTCTGTCTCTTTCTTTCTCTCTCTCTCTTTTTCTTTTTTCTTTCTTTCTGGTGGTGACTTCCAATTGCTCAGAGGTTTCCATAGTGCACCTTGTCTGGATCTCGGTTGATATATTCAGCTACACATCCCCCTAACCACCTCATCAAAATGACTAGGAGGAAGAATTCCCAACAGAGGAAGAATTCAGACTGTGCCCTCTCCATCAGAACTACTGGATATGGACACAAACAGTATGTCAGAAAGGGAATTCAGGATAACAATGATCCAGGCAATGGCTAGGTTGGAGAAAACTATTAATGACAAATGGAATCGATTAGGGCAGAAGTGAAAGCTGCCCAGGAAGAAGTTAAAAATGCTATCAATGAGATCCAATCTAATTTAAATTCTCTAACAGCTAGGGTAACCGAGAAGATAGAATTAGTGATATAGAGGACAAACCAATAGAGAAAAAGGACCAGTAGGATGACTGGAACAAACAGCTTAGAAGCCATGAAAACAGAATTAGGGAAATAAATGATGCCATGAAACATTCCAACATCAGAATTATTGGGATCCCTGAAGGGAAGGAGAAAGAAAGAGGATTGGATATTATAGTTAAACAAATTCTCCATGAAAATTTTCCCAATATGGGGAATGGAACCAGTGTTTGTGTCCTAGAGGCAGAAAGATAACTCCCTCACAAGGTCATAGAATCTAGAAAGACTGCCAGACACCTGATTGTGAAACTATTGAATCACAATATTAGACAGGAGCTCTTCAGAGCAGTTGGGGGGAAAGATTCCTTATGTACAGAGGAAGGTCCATCAAAATAAGGTCAGACATGTCCACAGAATCCTGGCATGACAGAAGGGGCTGGCAAGACATGTTCAGGGCACTAAATGAGAAGAACATGCAGCCAAGAATACTTTAACCAACAAGGCTGACATTCAAAATGGATGAAGAGATAAAGAGCTTCCAAGACCAGCAAGGTTTAAAAGAGTATGTGACCACCAAGCCAGCACTACAAGAAATATTAAGAGGGGTTCTATAAAAGAAGAAAGAAGCCAAGAGTGTCATAGAACAGAAATTTATAGAGACGATCTTTAGAAACAAGAACTTCATAGGCAACGTGATGTCAATAAAAACATATCTGTTCTCAATGTGAACAGCCTAAATACTCCCATAAAATGGCACAGGGTTGCAGATTAGGTAAAACAACAGGACTTGTCCATATATTGTCTACAAAAGACCCATTTTGTTTTTTTAGATTTTTTTTTAGTTATTTTTTATTTGACAGAGAGAGATCACAAGTAGGCATAGAGGCAGGCAGAGAGAGAGAGAGGAGGAAGCAGGCTCCCTGCTGAGCAGAGAGCCCGATGCGGGACTCGATCCCAGGACCCTGAGATCATGACCTGAGCTGAAGGCAGCGGCTTAACCCACTGAGCCACCCAGGCGCCTCAACAAAAGACCCATTTTGAACCTAAGGATACATCCAGACTGAAAGTGAAGGGATGGAGAAGCATCTTTCATGCCAATGGGCCTCAAAAGAAAGCTGGGTAGCAATTCTCATATCAGATAAATTAGATTTTAAACTAAAGACTGTAGTAAGAGATAAAGAAGGACACGACGTCATTCTTAAAGAGTCTATCAACCAAGAAGATCTAACAATTTTTAATATTTATGCCCCCAATATGGGAGCAGGCAACTACATTACATAAGACAACTGTTAATCAAGATAAAAAGTCATATTGATATGAATACATTAATAGTCGGGGATCTTAACATGCCACTCTCAGTAATAGACAGATAATCCAAACAGAAAATCAATAAAGAAATAAGAGCATTGAATGACACATTGGACCAGAAGGACCACATAGGTATATACAGAACATTCTACCCTAAAACAACAAAATACTCATTCTTCTCGAGCGCACATGGAACTTTCTTCAGAACAGACCACATACTGGAACAAATCAGGGCTTAACCAGTACCAAAAGATTGAGATTATTCCCTGCATATTCTCAGACCACAATGCTTTGAAACTGGAAGTTAATCACAAGAAAAAGTTTGGAAGGAATTCAAACACTTGGAAGCTAAAGACCACCTTGCTTAAAAATGTTTGGATAAACCAGGAAATCAAAGAAGAACTTAAACACTTCATGGAAAGCGATGAGAATGAAGACACTTTGGTCCAAAACCTATGAGATACAGCAAAGGCAGTCCCAAGGGGGAAATATATAGCCATACAAGCCTCCCTCAAAATAAACTGAAAAATCCAGAATACACCAGCTCTCTATACACCTTAAAGAACTGGAGAATCAACAACAAATTAAGCCAACCCCACACGCAAGAACAGAAATAATCAAAATTAGAGCAGAGATCAATAAGATAGAAACTAGAGACACAATAGAACACATCAACAAAACTAGAAGCTGGTTTTTTGAAATAATCTATAATATCAATAAACCATTGGCCAAACTAACCCAAAAGAAAAGAGAGAGGACCCAAATTAATAAAATTATTAGTGAAAAGAGAGAGATAATGACTAACACAAAGGAAACAGAAACAATAATCAGAAATAATTATCAACAATTATACGCCAATAAGTTAAGCAATCTAGATGAAATGGATGCATTCCTGGAAACCTATAAACTTCCAAAAATGAATCAGGAAGAAACTGACAACCTGAATAGACCAATATCTAGTAACGAGATTGCAACAGTGATCAAAAAACCTCCCCCAAAACAAGAGCCCAGGATCTGACAGATTCCCTGGAGAATTCTACCAAACATTCAAAGAAGAAATACCTATTCTCCTGAAGCTGTTTCAAAAAATAGAAACAGAAGGAAAACTTCCAGACTCACTTTATGAAGCCAGCATTACCCTGATCCCCAAACCAGGCAAAGAACCCACTAAAAAGGAGAATTTCAGACCAAAATCCCTGATGAATATAGATGCTAGGATTCTCAACAAAATCCTAGCTAATAGGATCCAATAGTATATTAAAAAGATCAATCATAACCAGATGGGATTTATCCATGGGATGCAAGCGTGATTCAACAATTTCAAATCATTCAGTGTGATAGAACAAATCATTAAGAGAAGAGAGAAGAGCTACATGGTTCTCTCAATTGGTGCAGAAAAAGCATTTGACAAAATCCAGCATCTGTTCCTGATTAAAAGGCTTCAAAGGATAGGGATAGAGGGAACATTCCTCAATTTTATAAAATCTAACTATGAAAAACCTACAGTGACTATCATCCTCATTGGGGAAGAGCTGAGAGCCTTCCCTTTGAGATCAGGAACACAACAAGGATGCCCACTTTTGCCACTCTTGTTCAATATAGTACTAGAAGTCCCAACAACAGCAATCAGACAACACAGAGAAATAAAAGGTATTCAGATTGGAAATGAAGAAGTCAAACTCACTCTCTTTGCAGATGACATGATACTTTATATGGAGAATCCGAAAGACTCCACTCCTAAACTACTGGAACTCATACAACAATTCAGAGGTGTGGCAGGGTACAAAATCAATGTACAGAAATCAGTCGCTTTCTTATACACTAACAATGAAAATATAGAAAGAGAAATGAGAGAATCTATTCCATTTACTATAGCTTCAAGAACCATGAGATACCTGGCAATAAACTTAACCAAAGAGGTAAAGGATCTATACTCAAGGAACTACAGAACACTTATGAAAGACACTGAAGAAGACACAAAAAGATGGAAGACCATTCCATGCTCATGGATTGGAAGAATAAATGTTATTAGAATGTCTATACTGCTTAGAGCAATCTATAGTTTTAATGCCATCCCAATCAAAATTCCACCAGCAGTTTTCAAAGAGCTAGAACAAACAACCTTAAAATTTGTATGGAACCAGAATAGACCCTGAATTGATAAGGGAATGTGAAAAAGAAAAACCAAACTGGGAGCATCACATTGCCTGATTTCAAGCTTTACAACAAAGTTGTGATCACCAAGACAGCATGGTACTGGCACAAAAAGAGACACATAGAACCATGGAACAGAGTAGAGAGCCCAGATATGGACCCTCAACTCTATGGTCAAATAATCTTCAACAAAACAGGAAAAAATATACAGTGGAAAAAAGATAGTCTTTTCAATAAATGGTGCTGTGGAAATTGGACAGCTATGTATAGAAAAATGAAACTCAACCATTCTTATCCATCATACACAAAGATAAAATCAAAATGGATAAAAGACCTCAATGTGAGATAGGAATCTATCAAAATCCTAGAGTAGAACATAGGCAGTAACCTCTTTGACAGCAGTCACAGCAACTTCTTTCAAGACATGTCTTCAAAGGCAAAGGAAACAAAAGTGAAAATGAACTTTTGGGACTTCATCAAGATCAAAAGCTTCTGCACAGCAAAGGAAATAGTCAACAAAACAAAGAGGCAACCCACGGAATGGGAGAAGATATTCTCAAATGACACTACAGACAAAGGGCTGATATCCAAGATCTATAAAGAACTCCTAAAACTCAATACACACAAAACAGATAATCACATCAAAAAATGGGTAGAAGACATGAACAGACACTTCTCTAAAGAAGACATACAGATGGCTAACAATCACATGAAAAAATGTTCATCATCATTAGCCATCAAGGAGATTCGAATCAAATCACATTGAGATACCACCTTACACGAGTTAGAATGGCTAAAATTAACAAAACAGTTAACATGTGTTGGAGAAGATGTGGAAAAAGGCTAAGCCTCTTACACTGTTCATGGGAATGCAAGTTGGTGCAGCCACTTTGGAAAACAGTGTAGAGATTCCTTTAGAAATTAAAAACAGAGCTTCCTTATGGGAAATTGGACAGCTATGTATAGAAAAATGAAACTCAACCATTCTTATCCATCATACACAAAGAAAATCTTTGAGCCTGCAATTTCACTACTGGGTATTTACCCCAAAGATACTGAGGTAGTGAAAAGAAGAGCCATATATATCCCAATGTTCATAGCAACAATGGCCATATTCACCAAACTGTGGAAAGAACTAAAATGCCCTTCAACAGATGAATGGATAAATAAGATATGGTCCATATATACAATGGAATGTCATGCCTCCATCAGAAAGGATAAATACCCAACTTTTGTACCAGCATGGATGGGACTGGAAGAGATTATGCTGAGTGAAATAAGTAAAGTAGAGAGAGTCAGTTATCACATGGTTTCACTTACTTGAGGGGCATAAGGAATAACATGGAGGTCATTGGGAGATGGAGAGGAGAAGTGAGTTGGGGAAAATTGGAGAGGAGGGCAAGCTATGAGATACCATGTACTCTGAGAAACAAACTGAAGGTTTTGGAGGGGAGGGAGGTGGAGGGTTGTGTGATCCTGGTGGTGGGTATTATGGAGGGCACCTATTGCATGGAGTGCTAGGTGTGGTGCATAAACAAAGAATTCTGGAACACTGAAAACAAAATAAACTAAAATGAAAAAAAAAATGGTGAGCCACTTTTTTAGTTCTTTGCTGGCATTTCCATGAAAGTATTTTCCTCCCTCTTCGAAAAGTCCAAGAATAAATAAAAAGGAAGAGATGAGGGCTGGCAAGCAGCAGCAAGGGGGAAAACCTATGTTAACACTATGGAGATAAGCCTGAGAGTTGTTTTCTCTTTGTTTTTGTATTTGCTTTTGTTTTTGCTTTACCTAGCTCAACCCCGCATATTTTGTGCTGTCAAGGTGTTCTCAAGAGAAGCAAAGTGAAGAAGAAGGTTGATGGAAAGCTGTGGTTTTACCACTGAACATGAAGGAATTTAAGTGTCCCAACCCTTGGAAGAAAGGAAATAAAAGTACAGCCAATGTGAATTAGAGGCTTTCATACACTTACATGTTAGGAGGAGTCAATTTTGATATTTGACACCTATATCTTATCGCATTTTTTGTTTTGTTTGTTTGTTTGTAACCACGTTACCTTCCACTGTTGCTTAACTGAAGATGTCACTTCCTCCTAGAATACCAAGCATTTTCAGTCTTTTTAAAATACCTGCCCACTGAATAATGCTCAGGGGAATTGGAAAGCATCCTTCATGACTAAATCTTGATTCCAGGCAGATAGGCCATGCACAGGTTTGCCCTTGTAAAAAGGAGCTCCATCACCAACATGTAATTCAGAGTGTGAAATTTGGAAAACTTTTAGTAGATTTATGTTTTTGAAGCCAATTCATTCATGATTCCAGAATTTTCACAATTAGCATTTACATAGGCCTTTTAGGAAAGCTCAGTTTCAGCTAATTCAGAAGATAATTGCTTATCTCACATAAATACTCACCTGGGATATGCAAAGTAAAGTTTGGATGCCCTATGTCATCCCAAATGATCAGGCACATTTCTCTATGGGAATTTCGTGTTTTTGTACATCTTGTAAGAGAGGCACTCACTGCCCTTTTTCCTGGATTACCTTTTTAAGGATATTTGTACTACCATATTTTTTTTTTTTACTTTTTTAAAGAAAAATAATTGACTTCATTTTTTAGAACTATTTTAGATTTATAGAAAATTGAGCAGATAGTACATATCTCTCACATACATCCACTTCCTTCTCTTCACAGTTTCCTTAGCTACTAATATTTTGCACTAGTATGATAATTTGTTAAAATAATGGACTGATATTGGAACCTTATTATAAGCTAAAGTCTATAATTTACATTAGAGTTCATTCTTCATGTTATACAATTCTATGGATTTTGGCAAATGCATAACGTCATGTATCCACCATTAGAGTATCATGCAGAATAGTTTTAGTGTCCTAAAAATCTCTGTGTTCTACTTTTTCATTCCTCTTATACTTCCCCAAACCATTGGGAACCACTTTTTCTTTCACTGTATTTTTTGCCTTTTTTCTGATTGTCATGGTGTTGGATCACACAGTATGTAGCAATGATAACAAGAAATACATATTTAGTCTTTGTGCTTATTCCTGATACAGAGCTTTAAAAAACCTTGGAATTTCCTGAGTGATAGCGATTATGGGAGCATCTTTTGTTATTCATAACAAGCTCCTTTCAACCCTATCTGAGTTTGTGTTAATTAGGTGACTTTTGGTGGACCCCTAAGTAGCTTCAGGATTGGGGCTGATTGCTTGAGGAACTAACCATGTGATTAAAGAGTTGAAATATTCATTCTATCTAGACCTCAAGGGAGGAGAGTTGGGTTGGAGGTTGAGTTCAATGACCAATGACAAATTATTTAATCAATAATTCTTATGTAATGGAACCTCCAGATAAACTAAAAGATGGGATTTGGAAAGCTTCTGGGTTGTAAACATACTGTGACACTCCCAGAGAGGCTATGGAATTTTTGTATCCTCTTTGCTATACCTTGTCCTATGCAGATCAGTTTGGCAATTCTTGAGTTGTATCCTCTTGAATAAAGTTGTAAAAGTAAGTAACATGTTTTTTTTTGAATTTTGTGAGGCATTCTAACAAATCAAATACACAGGGATTTGTGGGAATTCCCTTAATTTATCACTGGTAGGTAAGAAATACAGGTGGCAACCTGAGACTTCAATTGGCTTCTGAAGTGGGAACAGTCTTGTACTAGCTCCAGGTAATTAGGGTCAGAACTGAATTGAATTGTAGGATTGGTGTCTGCAGAGTTAGAGAATTGGTTGAGATAAGAAAAACCCACATATTTGGTGTCAGAAATGTTGTTTGGAGAAACAGCCCAAAGTAACTTTTCAGACTGGCTCCTTTCACCCAGTAATAGCATTTACAATTCTTCCATGTCTTTTGTGGCTTGATAGATCACTTATTTTTATAGTTGAGTAAAATTCCATTGTATGGAAACATTTGCTTATCCAGTCACTCTCTGAAAGATAATCATGAAAAAACTGCTCGGAGTATTTGTATGCGTTCGTGTTTGTGTCTGTGTGTGTGTGTACATAATATTTACTTCACTTGCATAAATTCCAAGGTGAATGATTGCTGGATCACATGGTGAGGCTCTGATTAGCGATGTCAGAAACTTACAAAACGTCTTCCAAAATGACAGTACTGCTGCATTCCTAACAACATCGAATGAGTGCTTCTACTGTTCTTCATTCTTGACAGCATCCGTTGTCAGTTTTTTTTTTTTAATTTCAGTGATTATAATAGGTGCACAATAGAATCTCAGTTTTGTTTTAATTGAAAATGTCCTAATAACATCTGATGTTGAGTGTCTTTATATGCTTATTTGCCATCTGCATATCTTCTCTTGGGAAGTAACTGTTCAGATCTTTTGCCCACTTTTTAATTAGATTGTTGGTATTTTTATGGTTGAGTTTTAAGTGTTGTTAGTATGTTTTAACTATGTCCTTTATTGGTTATATGTTTTGCAAATATTTCCTCCAGCTTGTGGCTTTTCTTCTTACTTTCTTAACAATATCATTTGCACAGTAGAAGTTCTCAATTTTAATGAAATGCAACTTATCAATTTTTTTCTTTCATGGGTCGTGCTTTTAGGAGGAAAAGGTTCACATAGATTTTGGACTATATTATCTTCCAGAAGTTATGTTTTCTTTTCTATTTTTAAGTCTATGATACATTTTGAGATAAATTTTGACAAGTATAAGGTCTATATTTAGATTCTTCTTCTTCTTTATTTTTTTGCATATAGATGTCCAATTATTCTATTCACAGTTCATTAAAAAGATCATTCTTTCTCCATTGTATTACCTTTCTACTTTGTCAAAGCTCAGTTAATTGCATTTGTGAATCTATTTCTTGGCCCCTTATTTTGTTCCATTGATCCATTGATCTTTTTATCTATTCGTCAAGGCCATACTGTCTTAGTTACCAGAGCTATAAAGTATGTTTTAAAATTGGTAGGTCAATCCTTCAGTGTTCTTCCTCTTAAGTATTATGTTGTCTGCTTTTTTGGTTTCTTTGTTCATTCTTTTTTTTTCCTTGAAATTTAAGTACCAGTTTTTTTTTTTTTTAATAGGATTTTATTTATTTCTTTGACAGAGAGATAGAGAGCACAAGTAAGCAGAGCAGCAGGCAGAAGGAGAGAGAAAAGTAGGCTCTCTGCTGAGCAGGGAGCCTAGTGTGGGGCTTGATCCCAGGACCCTGGAATCATGACCTGAGCTGAAGGCAGCTGCTTAACTAACTGAGCCACCCAGGTGCCCCTGTTCATTCATTTTTGATGAGAAATTGAATGTCACTTATATTCTCTTAACTATAGGTAAAGCATGTCTTCCTTCTAGTTTCCTTTTAGATTTTCTCTTTGTCATTGTTTTCCTAAAGTTTTAATATGATATACTTATGTGTAGTTGTTTAAATATTTATCCTTTTTGGTCTTCACTGAATTTTATAGATATATGGTTTTGTGTCTGTCCTTAGTTTTGGCAGATACTCAGCCACTCTTACCTCAAGTATTTCTTCTACTCCTTGTTAAGCCCATCAAAAGCATTTTAATTTCTATTATAATGTTTTTGATTTCTAGCATTCTCTTTGATTCTTTCTTAAAGTTTCAATCTCTCCATTATTACCTATTTTCTTTTCATTTTGTCCAATATTTCAATAGCACCCTTAGCATATTTCTCATAGTTATTTTAAGTTTCTGGTCTAATAATTCCAAAATCTCTGTCACCTGTGTCTGATTCAAATACTGCTTTGTCTTTCCAAATGTTTTATTCTTGTCTTAAGACATGCTTTGTAATTTTGTTGTTGTTGTTGAAAGATGGACATGATGTATAGAGTAACAGGAACTTCAGATAATTAAGCCTTTATTGTGAGAGATTATATTTATTTGGCTAGTAGTTACACTGTGTTTACTCTGTTGTAGTTGCATGTGTCTGGGCTTTAAATTTCTGGCTTCTTATTCTTGTCTCTCTTGTTGACTTTGAGGTTCTCTAGAGACTCTTTCTTAAATAGAGTACAGGCCTTGTGGTTCTATCATCTGTATCCTCTGTTGTTATACAGAAGCCTTCTCAATGTGGTGGTGAAATGTAGGGAAGGAGAAGTACTCTGTAATCCTATGATTAATTTTCAGTGTTTTGGTGAGTATATTCCCACTGATATGAACTTCACAAGTGCTATTTATTTATTTATTTATTTATTTATTTTTATGTGAGAGAGAAAGGCTTGGGCAGGCTGAAGTTGGGCATTTCTGTTCTTCTGTTTTAGGCAGATAGTTTCTCTTGAGAGCTGGTGGACAAAAGTATCTAGTTATATTTCAGAATGTTACCTTTCCCTTAGACCTGATGCTGAATAAAGCAATTTCTCTCTTTGTTTTTACGTGAGAATATGTAAGGGGTTTAGGGAATAAAGCTCTGAAAGTGTGTGGGCCCATCCAAGACTGGGCCTCCAGAAATATTAAACTCCTAAACTACTCCTCACTTACCTCCAGTAGTTGATCAATTACAGTTTAGGGTTTTCTACTGGTTTCTGGCTCCTGCTTTAATCTGTTTTTGTAAGCTGCGATTCTCTATATTCTAGTTGTTAGGGTGTGGGTTTTCCCTGTGACTTCAATTCTTTCATGAACTCCCAAAAGATATTGTTGAATTTTTAGTTTACTATTTTCTTGCTATGATAATGGAAGTGATAATTTCCAATCTATTAATATGTCAAAGCTAAAATCAGAACTGAAATACTTTTTTAAGAATGTTTCTATAACAAACAACCTTATAAAAAGGAGATAATGTCTCTCCCTAGAAAAAAATAGACAAGTTTGTTATAGCATTTGAATATACAGGCCTTCCCTCCATATCAAATAGTAAGCATGCTTGCTATCCAAAAAAACAAAGCAAGCTTGTTAACTACCCATTATAAGAAACTGAGATCCTCTATGCTCAGTGGTTTTCTGTCATGCTAGCCACTGGATCTAGAGTGTCATTTGGCCCTCTATCTGCCATTCTGTGAGAATTAGATCTCTCTAATTCTATGAGAATTAGATTTCATATCAAATATGGTTATACTTTGACTAATTTTTTGTTTGCAAATAGAGAAAAATCTCAGACACTTCACAGCTCCTGACACAAAACATACCTTGAAAATTAATGATTTTCCAGATATGTTCATAGTAAGAGGAATGTAGACAATTAATAGTATTCACACTGAAAATCCCAGTACATAGCATAGTGCAAGATACAAAGTGAATGCCATTTAAATTAATAATTCACAAGTAAACATTGTGATGACAAATTTTATGTGTCAGTTTGCAGGGATTTTTGGATAAGGTTAACATTTAAATCAGTGAACTTTGATTAAACAGATTGCTTTTCATAAAGTGAGTGAGCCTCCCCCAATCAGTTGAAGGCCTGAACAGATGAAAAAAACCATCCCCCGAGAACAAGAGTGAATTCTTTAACAGAATACTTTCAGACTCTATCTGACCTACTGACCTTAGGACCAGAACTGTGCCATTAGCTCACCCTGTGTCTCCAACCTCTCAACCTACATTGCAGATTTTGCAATAAACTTGCTAGTCTCCATAAGCACACGAGCCAATTCTTTATGATAAATCTCTTTCCATATACATCCACATGCTATTGATTCTATTTCTCTGGAAAACTGTGACTGATACAAATGTCTTGAAAATATATGATACTATGAGATATAATAGATAATTTGGAAAAATAGATAAAAAGAAGGCAAATTCCAGTTGCTTCAGTTCTTTAGAAAAAAGATCACTAAGACAACGTATTGAAAGCCCGAAAACTGTGTGATTGACTTTTGAAGAGTTTATGAACCATATATTAACAAGAACTCACTTCATTTGGAACCTAAAATAAAGCAGATGACTTGATTTTATTATCCGATTATTTTTATCCAATTATATTAAATAAGATCCTTATTTAATATAAACGTTTAAATATAACCTTGATCCCAGGGTCCTGGGATCAAGCCCCGCATCAGACTCTCTGCTCAGCGGGAAGCCTGCTTCCCCATCTTTCTCTGCCTGCCTCTCTGCCTACTTATGATCTCTCTCTCTGCCAAATAAATGAACAAAATCTTTTAAAAAAATAAAATTTGTCAACTTAGTTACTTATTATCTAATTTTTTTTTTAATGAAGACCGAAATAATTCCAAATATCTTTCACAACCACAATGGTGCAAAACTAAAATTAAATAACACAAAGCTTGAAAATCTACAATGTAAATATTAAGTATTTAATACATAAAAATTAAACAACACACTATTGCAGAAGAAATGGTCCAGATAAAAAATCAAACAACAAATCAAAACATGTCTCAAAATAAAAGAAAAAGAAAACATGATATTCCAAAACCTGATTAAAACTCTTCAAAATATAGTGATAGAGGGAACATACCTGAATATCATAAAAGTCATCTATGTGAAGGCCACAACAAATACCATTCTCAATAGAAAAAAAACAGAGCTTTTCCCTTAAGGTCAGGAACATGACAGGGATGCCCACTCTCACCACTTTTGTTCAACATAGTACTAGAAGTCCTAGCCTCAGCAATCAGACCACAAAAATAAATAAATAAATAAATAAAAGACATTCCAATTGCCAAAGAAGTCAAACTCTCTTGGCAGATGACATGATACTTATGGGGCAAATCCCAACACTCAGCCCCGAAATTACTGGAATTCATACAACGTATTATCTGATTTCTTTCTCCAGGGGATTTCGAAGAACAAATACCTGCATAATTTGCAATTTGAATTGATTATTTGCTTATGTTGGCCATAAGAAAGGAATAAGGCCCCAAGATGAGACAGTGTTGAGCCAAGGAGCATGAGACATGACCAAGAGAACCAGCTGGATGGCTATGGAATTATGAAGCAGAGTGTTTAGAATTTGACTTAAGAAACTCTTTTTTAAGAAACTCTTACATTTCCTGGAGAAATAAGATTTTGGAAAATAAATTGTCATCAGTACATCAGTACACATGAAACTTAAATTTTTATATAAATATGAAACTGTTCTTAGTGAAATTTTGCTTATTAAAGGCCAACTGTGAGTTTAATAGATTCTTAACAGAATTATTTCGCTGTCAGTTTTAGGCTTTGAAATTTTGGCATCATTGCTCAACTTTTAAGATCCCAATATATGGCTTTATGGTCATATCAAATAATGAAGGTTTTTTTTGTGTGTGTGTTAATAAAAGTTTAGTGTTTACTTAATTCAATCTTAAAATTGGTAATTTAGGTGCTTAAGAACCTGTGTTCTGTACAATTAGTACAGAAAGCTAATGTTCCTATTTTGAACACTCATGAGAGAAAAAGCTTGTCTTTTCATTCAGTCACTTATTCAGAGGCTTCCAATTGCAATTTTTTTGTTTTGATAATATAGAGTTAGTTGGTAATATGAAGCTACCTACATAGAATTGTACATGATCATGGTTTGTTTAATGACTTTACTCAGTTACAAGGAGTCATCTCATTGAACCTGATTCTCTTTATCAAAATTTAAATTTGAAGTACCATCATTAATATATTTCTCCATATTTCCTGCTTAGATTTGTCAGTGTATCATTTTGTGGGAAGAAGTCTGTTGCTCATAACTTTTAATAATTACCCACATGAGTCCTGACACTTTTTACTTGGAAAACGTAAAGGAGTTTGATGATATTTCTGGCAATCATTTCTAACAAATGTTTTTATTCGAATACCATTCTTTTTAAAATTATTTATTTATTTTTTAATTAAAATTTTTTTAAGATTTTATTTCTTTGTTTGACAGAGAGAGACAGCTAGAGAGGAAACACAAGCAGGGAAAGTGGGAGAGGGAGTAGAAGCAGGTCTCCCACTGAGTAGGAAGCAGGATACGGGGCTAGATCCCAGGACCCTGGCATCATGACCTGAGCCTAAAGCAGACACTTAACCCACTGAACCACCTAGGCACCTCTTCTTCTTCTTCTTTTTAAAATTTATTTATTAATTTGAGAAAGAGGGGTGGGGGGAGGGGAGAAGGAGAGGAAGAGGCAGAATCTTTTTCTTTTTTTTTTTTTTAGTTCACTAATTTTTCAATCTTTCTGAAGGAAAATTGACACATAATATTATATTAGTTTCAGGTTATTGCGTAGTGATTTGACAATTATATACCATTACAAAATGCTCAACATGAAAATTGTAGTTAGTTTTTCACCACATAAAGTTAGGATAACATTATTGGTTATATTTCCTATGCTGTGCTTTTTATCCCTGTGACTGACTGACTTTATAACTGGAAATGTCTATCTATTTTTTTTAATTTTTATTTTTTTATAAACAGATCATGTATTTTTATCCCCAGGGGTACAGGTCTGTGAATTGCCAGGTTTACACACTTCACAGCACTCACCATAGCACATATCCTCCCCAATGTCCATAACCCCACCTCCCTTATCCCAACCGCAACCCTCCCCCAGCAACCCTCAGTTTGTTTTGTGAGATTAAGAGTCACTTATGGTTTGTCTCCCTCTCAATCCCATCTTGTTTCATTTATTCTTCTCCTACCCACTTAACCCCCCATGTTGCATCACCACTTCCTCATATCAGGGAGAACATATGATAGTTGTCTTTCTCCGCTTGACTTATTTTGCTAAGCATGATACCCTTTAGTTCCACCCACGTTGTCGCAAATGGCAAGATTTCATTTCTTTTGATGGCTGCATAGTATTCCATTGTGTATAAATACCACATCTTCTTTATCCATTCATCTGTTGATGGACATCTAGGTTCTTTCCATAGTTTGGCTATTGTGGACATTGCTGCTATAAACATTCGGGTGCACGTGCCCCTTCGGATCACTACGTTTGTATCTTTAGGGTAAATACCCAGTAGTGCAATTGCTGGGTCATAGGGTAGTTTTATTTTCAACATTTTGCGGAACCTCCATGCTGTTTTCCAGAGTGATTGCACCAGCTTGCATTCCCACCAACAGTGTAGGAGTGTTCCCATTTCTTCACATCCTAGCCAGCACCTGCCATTTCCTGACTTGTTAATTTTAGCCGCTCTGACTGGTGTGAGGTGATATCTCATTGTGGTTTTGATTTGTATTTCCCTGATGCTGAGTGATATGGAGCACTTTTTCATATGTCTGTTGGCCATCTGGATGTCTTCATTGCAGAAATGTCTATTCATGTTTTCTGCCCATTTCTTTTTCTTTTTCTTTTTCTTTTGTTGTTTTTTTTTAAGATTTTATTTCTTTAAAAGTCAGAGACTACAAGTAGGCAGAGAGGCAGGCAGAGAAAGAGAGAGAGGAGGAAGTAGGCTCCCTGCTGAGCAGAGAGCCTGATGCAGGGCTCGATCCTAGGACCCTGGGATCATGACCTGAGCCGAACGCAGAGGCGTTAACCCACTGAGCCACCCAGGCGCCCCATCCTCTCCCATGTCTTGAATGGATTATTTGTTCTTTGGGTGTTGAGTTTGCTAAGTTCTTTATAGATTTTGGACACTAGTCCTTTATCTGATAGGTCGTTTGCAAATATCTTCTCCCATTCTGTCAGTTGTCTTTTGGTTTTGTTAACTGTTTCTTTTGCTGTGCAAAAGCTTTTGATCTTGATAAAATCCCAATAGTTCATTTTTGCCCTTGCTTCCATTGCCATTGGCGATGTTCCTAGGAAGATGTTGCTGAGGCTGAGGTCTCAGAGGTTGCTGCCTGTGTTCTCCTCAAGGATTTTGATGGATTCCTTTCTCACACTGAGGTCTTTCATCCATTTTGAGTCTATTTTTGTGTGTGGTATAAGGAAATGGCCCAATTTCATTTTTCTGCATGTGGCTGTCCGATTTTCCCAGCACCATTTATTGAAGAGGCTGTCTTTTTTCCATTGGACATTCATTCCTGATTTGTCGAAGATTAGTAGACCATAGAGTTGAGGGTCTATTTCTGGGCTTTCTATTCTGTTCTATTGATCTATGTGTCTGTTTTTGTGCCAGTACCATGCTGTCTTGATGATGATAGCTTTGTAATAGAGCTTGAAGTCTGGAATTGTGATGCCACCAACTTTGGCTTTCTTTTTCAATATTCCTTTGGCTATTCGAGGTCTTTTCTGGTTCCATATAAATTTTAGGATTATTTGTTCCATTTCTTTGAAAAAGATGGATGGTACTTTGATAGGAATTGCATTAAATGTGTAGATTGCCTTAGGTAGCATAGACATTTTCACAATATTTATTCTTCCAATCCAGGAGCATGGAACATTTTTCCATTTCTTTGTGTCTTCCTCAATTTCTTTCATGAGTACTTTATAGTTTTCTGAGTATAGATTCTTTGCCTCTTTGATTAGGTTTATTCCTAAGTATCTTATGGTTTGGGGTGCAATTGTAAATGGGATGGACTCCTTAATTTCTCTTTCTTCTGTTTTGTTGTTGGTGTAGAGAAAAGCAACTGATTTCTGTGCATTGATTTTATATCCTGACACTTTACTGAATTCCTGTACAAGTTCTAGCAGTATTGGAGTGGAGTCTTTTCGGTTTTCCACATATAGTATCATATCATTTGTGAAGAGTGATAGTTTGACTTCTTCTTGGCCGATTTGGATGCCTTTAATTTCCTTTTGTTGTCTGATTGCTGAGGCTAGGACTTCTAGTACTATGTTGAATAGTAGTGGTGATATTGGACATCCCTGGCATGTTTCTGACCTTAGCGGAAAAGCTTTCAGTTTTTCTCCATTGAGAATGATATTTGAGGTAGGTTTTTCATAAACTGCTTTGATAATATTGAGGTATGTGCCCTCTATCTCCTCACTTTGAAGAATTTTGATCAGGAAGGGATGCTGTACTTTGTCAAATGCTTTTTCAGCATCTATTGAGAGTATCATATGGTTCTTGTTCTTTCTTTTATTGATGTGTTGTATCATATTGATTGATTTGCGCATGTTGAACCAACCTTGCAGCGCTGGAATAAATCCCATTGGTCACGGTGAATAATCCTTTTAATGTACTGTTGGATCCTATTGGCTAGTATTTTGGTGAGAATTGATGCTGGCTTCATAAAATGAGTTTGGAAGTTTTCCTTCCATTTCTATTTTTTCGAACAGTTTCAGGAGAATAGGAATTAGTTCTTCTTTAAATGTTTGGTAGAATTCCCCAGGGAAGCCATCTGGCCCTGGGCTTTTGTTTGGAGATTTTTGATGACTGTTTCAATCTCCTTACTGGTTATGGGTCTGTTCAAGCTTTCTATTTCTTCCTGGTTCAGTTGTGGTAGTTTATATGTTTCTAGGAATGCATCCATTTCTTCCAGATTGTCAAATTTGTCAGTGTAGAGTTGCTCATAGTATGTTCTTATAATAGTTTGTATTTCTTTGGTGTTAGTTGTGATCTCTCCTCTTTCATTCATGATTTTATTAATTTGGGTCCTTTCTCTTTTCTTTTTGATAAGTCTGGCCAGGGGTTTATCAATTTAATTAATTCTTTCAAAGAACCACCCCCTAGTTTCGTTGATTTGTTCTATTATATTTTTGGTTTCTATTTCATTGATTTCTGCTCTGATCTTTATGATTTCTCTTCTCCTGCTGTGTTTAGGGTTTCTTTCTTGTTCTTTCTCCAGCTCCTTTAGGTGTAGGGTTAGATTGTGTACCTGAGACCTTTCTTGTTTCTTGAGAAAGGCTTGTACCGCTATATATTTTCCTCTCAGGACTGCCTTTGTGGTGTCCCACGAATTTGAACTATTGTGTTTTCATTATCACTTGCTTCCATTAATGTTTTCAATTCTTCTTTAATTTCCTGGTTGACCCACTCATTCTTTAGAAGAATGCTGTTTAGTCTCCATGTATTTGGGTTCTTTCCAAATTTCCTCTTGTGGTTGAGTTCTAGCTTCAGAGCATTGTGGTCTGAAAATATGCAGGGAATGATCCCAATCTTTTGATACTGCTTGAGACCTGATTTAGGACCCAGGATGTGATCTATTCTGGAGAATGTTCCATGTGCACTAGAGAAGAATGTGTATTCTTTTGCTTTGGGATGAAATGTTCTGAATATATCTGTGATGTCCATCTGGTCAAGTGTGTCATTTAAGGCCTTTATTTCCTTGTTTATCTTTTGCTTGGATGATCTGTCCATTTCAGTGAGGGGAGTGTTAAAGTCCTCTACTATTATTGTATTATTGTTGATGTGTTTCTTTGATTTTGTTATTAATTGGTTTATATAGTTGGATGATCCCACATTGGGGGCATAGCTATTTAAAATTGTTAGTTTTTCCTGTTGGACAGATCCTTTGAGTATGATATAGTGTCCTTCCTCATCTCTTATTTTACTTTTTGGCTTAAAATCTAATTGATCTGATATAAGGATTGCCACTCCTGCTTTCTTCTGATGTCCAATAGCATGGTAAATTCTTTCCACTCCCTCACTTTAAATCTGGAGGTGCTTTGGGTTTAAAATGAGTTTCTTGTAGGCAACATATAGATGGATTTTGTTTTTTTATCCATTCTGAAACCCTGTGTCTTTTGATTGGGGCATTTAGCCCATTAACATTCAGGGTAACTCTTGAGAGATATGAATTTAGTGCCATTGTATTGCCTGTAAGGTGACTGTTACAGTATATTGTCTCTGTTCCTTTCTGATCTATCACTTGTAGGCTCTCTCTTTGCTTAGAGGACCCCTTTCAATATTTCCTGTAGAGGTGGTTTGGTGTTTGCAAATTCTTTCAGTTTTTGTTTGTCCTGGAAACTTTTAATCTCTCCTTCTATTTTCAATGATAGCCTAGCTGGATATAGTATTCTTGGCTGCATGTTTTTCTTGTTTAGTGCTCTGAAAATATCATGCCAGCTCTTTCTTGCCTGCCAGGTCTCTGTAGATAAGTCTGCTGCCAATCTAATATTTTTACCATTGTATGTTACAGACTTCTTTTCCCGGGCGGCTTTCAGGATTTTCTCTTTGTCACGGAGACTTGTAAATTTTACTATTAGGTGATGGGGTGTGGGCCTATTCTTATTGATTTTGAGGGGGGTTCTCTGCACCTCCTGGATTTTGACGCTTGTTCCCTTTGCCATATTGGGGAAATTCTCTCCAATAATTCTCTCCAGTATACCTTCTGCTCCCCTCTCTCTTTCTTCTTCTTCTGGAATCCCAATTATTCTAATGTTTTTTCGTCTTATGGTGTCACTTATCTCTCGAATTCCCTTGTGGTCCAGTAGCTGTTTGTCCCTCTTTTGTTCAGCGTCTTTATTCTCAGTCATTTTGTCTTCTATATCTCTAATTCTTTCTTCTGCCTCAGTTATCCTAGCAGTGAGAGCCTCCATTTTTGATTCCACCTCATTAATAGCTTTTTTGATTTCAGCTTGCTTAGATTTTAGTTCTTTTATTTCTCCAGAAAGGGCTTTTATATCTCCCGAGAGGGTTTCTCTAATATCTTCCATGCCTTTTTCGAGCCCGGCTAGAACCTTGCGTATTGTCATTTTGAACTCTAGATCTGACATATTGCCAATGTCTGTATTGATTAGGTCCATAGCCTTAGATACTGCCTCTTGTTCTTCTTTTTTTTTTTTTTTTTTTTTGGTGCATTTTTCCACCTCGTCATTTTGTCCAGTGAAGCGTATATGAAGGAGCAAGTAAAATACTAAAAGGGTGGCAACAACCAGGGAAATATGCTTTAACCAAATCAGAAGAGATCCCAAATCGTGAGGGGGGAGAAAGGGGATAAAAAGAGTTTCAGAAAGAAAAAAAAAAAAAAGGAAAAGAAACAATTAAAAAAAGAAAACAAATAAAGAAAAAGTATAAAAAAGAAAAAAATACATATATATTAGATAAACTAGTTAAAAAACATTAAAAAAGAAAAGGGTAAAAGTTAAAAAAAATTTAGGAGAAGAAGAGAAAAAAAAATTGAAAAAGAAAAAAAAATTAAATTAACTGCAAGGCTAAAGAATCATGGGGAGAAGGCCATGAGTTCTGTGTTTTGCTTTCTCCTCCTCTGGAATTCTGCTGCTCTCCTTGGTATTGAAACTGCGCTCCTTGGTAGGTGAACTTGGTCTTAGCTGGATTTCTTGTTGATCTTCTGGGGGAGGGGCCTGTTGTAGTGATTCTCAAGTGTCTTTGCCCCAGGCGGAATTGTACCACCCTTACCAGGGGCTGGTAATCCAGCTGAGTAATCCGCTCGGGTTTGCTTTCAGGAGCTTTTGATCTCTGAGCGGTTTCCATAGAGTTCCGGAGGATGGGAATGAAGATGGCAGCCTCCTGGTCTCCAGCCCGGAAGAGCTGAGAGCCCGGGGCCCCACTCCTCAGTGCGCCCTCAGAGAACAGCTCCCAATAACTCCCATCTGCCTGACCTCCGTCTGCGCTCCGAGCTCCCCGAGCCTGCGACTGGTTCAAGGTAACCCTGAGCTGTGAGCTCACTCTCGGCTCTGTCTCTGTAGCCGCCTTCCCCATTCTAATACCTGTAAGCTCTGCGACACTCAGACACCCCCGATCCTTCTGTGACCCTGCGGGAACTGAGGCCACGCTAACCCCACATGGGCTTCACCCCGGTTTAGCCTCTGGAGCGAAGTCCTTCAGCAGAACAGACATTTAAAAGTCCTGATTTTGTGCTCCGTTGCTACGCCGCTTGCCGGGAGCCGACCCCTCCCCTCCAGGTCTATCTTCCCATCGCGTTGGATTCACTTCTTTGCCAGTCCTACCTTTCAGAAAGTGGTTGATTTTCTGTTTCTAGAATTGCTGTTCTTCTTCTCTTCGATATGCCGTTGGATTTGTAGGTGTTTGCAATCTTTAGATAAGCTATCTAGCTGATCTCCTACTAGCTGAAGTAGTCTCGGCCTGCTACTTTTCCGCCATCTTGACTCCTCCTCAGGAAGAGGCAGAATCTTAAGCAGCCTCATGGCTCAGGGCCCAATGTGGGGCTGGATCTCACCACCTAAGCCAAAAACAAGAGTTGGCCGTTCAACTGACTGAGCCACCCAGTTGCCCCTCAATTCTATCACCATTCTTACAAGGTAATATAGCACTCATTGAAGACTAATTTGAAAAAAAAAATGATGTAACAATGGGTAAAATAATCAATTTATAATTTAAATTAAAGTTATTATGGTGAGACTTTGGACTTAGACTTTAAAGTTGATGCTGGAACAAGTTAAGAATTTGGGAGATATTTAGATGGAATAAATTTATTTTCCAGGTGAGAAGGATATGAGTTGTGGATGCAGAGGCAGAAAGTTATAGACTGAATGTGTCTCTCCAAAATTCTTATGTTCCAATCTAATTGCCAATATGATAGTATTTGGGGTGGTTATGTTATGAGAGTGAAGACCCCATGAATGGAACTAAGGTCTTTATAAAAGAGACCCCAGAGGGCTCCCTTGTCTCTTCTGCCCTGTGAGGACACAGCAAGAAGATAGCTGTCTATGAACTCACCAAACACTGATTCTGCCTGTGCTTTGATCTTGTACTTACCAAGTTCTTGATTGTTAGAAATAAATATGTTTTGTTTATAAATAAATATGTGTTGAATCCATGTTACTCTCCTAAAGCAACCTCAACTAAAACTCACTTAATATAGCATTTTTTAAAAGTTAAAATAAAGTAGAATACTAGTATAAGTTGGAACCCATTAGAATGATAATGCCTTATCGTCAAAAGCATGCTAACTCTTAATGAATCTTCATGCAAATCTACTATTTAACAACTATGGCTATAGATGATTAGAAAATGTTTAAGCACTTACCTCTTTACATGAAAGTATGTTACCCCCATTGTAATAATCTTAAATTAATTCTTACTCTTTTTTTAAACAAGTGTCCATTATAAAATTGTAATATGGTACAAAGCCAGCCCATTTACTCATCATATAAGGAATTAATAATCTGAAATATCAATTTTAAGACCAAAGGTCAAAAGGTATATTAGATAAAAAACCAACACTGGAAAAACAATTTTTGTGTTTAAGCCTTGGAAAATGTATTTTTGTATTGTTTTCATTTTCCTCATCCTAACTCAATGACATTTTTGCCAGTTGATAAGAGCTACCAATTTGGGATGATTTAATTTGTAAAATCTTTAATTTAGAAAAATGATAAACCATGAAGTTTTCAAAATGAAGTTCAAGAAGAAATTATTTTCTGAAAAATACAGTGAGAGTTAAGCGAAACTGAATACTTCCAGCAAAATAAGAAGTATGCACTTTATATTGTAAAGTTTTTTAGGTGAGATAAACATGACACCAGGCAAGGTAGGCACAAGGCAAGATTTATTAAAGGCACTCTCTGGCGAAGTTTCAGGGCTTAGGAGAAGGGGAGCCAGGAAAGTTGTGCTGGGAGGAGGTGGGCACACTCAGGTGAGGTTCCTTGACTCCAGAAAGGGGAGTGTGGGAAGTCGCACTGGGAGGGTGGCATAGGGGTCTTTTATCAGGCCAAGGCAGGGCATGGGCTCACATCCATATATGGTAGGGAATTTGGTGATTGGAGGGTATGGGGTGGGTGGTCCTGATACTTCTCTTTCCTGCATAGGTATCGGGTTACCTATGGAGACATGACCTGGGCATATATCCTTTTGGCAAGAGAGTCAGGGGTTAAGAAAAGTGGGGGGTAGGGTGTTGGAAGATGGCAGGCCCTAAAGGTCATTTCTACTGTTCTTCCTGCACTCCCGGAGCCTGCCGACCCAACATATATCACTAATTGAAGTCTTTTGATTCATCTTCAAAATGCCCAGTAGAATTGCCTAGTGGGAAACAGAGGCAGAAGAAAAATTATTAAATTTCCTTACCTACTGACAAGCCCTTGAAACAGGCAGAGTGACTCTCCTCTAGGAACTCAACTACTCTAACCTTAAGGTTTTGTTAAGGGCAAAGGGTAATCCTAGTCTGACCGACTCCTTATCTCCAACCAGGATCCTTTAAGTCTACTTTAAAAATTCCTTTAGGAAACTTTATCTCTAAACATCCAAGATAGTGTCGACAATCATTACCAAACATATGACCTACTGATATACATGTAAAGGGTCTCAGGAGAAGGTTTTATTACTGATAATAAATAGCTTTTTTCCCAAACAATAGCCCCTCAAAGTCCTAGAAACCTTTCTTCCAAAATTCCTTAGAAATTTACGCCATCCCTAACCCCCTCCCAACTTACAAGTATATAATAGACCACTCCTCACATCCCTGAGGCAGCATCTCTTCCTGCCCATGGGTCCTGTCCCTGTGCTTTAATAAACCACCTTTTTTTTTTTAAAGATTTTATTTATTTATTTGACAGACAGAGATCATAAGTAGGCAGAGAGACAAGCAGAGAGAGAGGAGGAAGCAGGCTCCCTGCTGAGCAGAGAGCCCAATGTGGGGCTCAATCCCAGGACCCCAGGATCATGACCTGAACTGAAGGCAGAGGCTTTAACCCACTGAGCCACCCAGGTGCCCCATTAACCACCTTTTTGCATCAGAGATGTCTTAAGAATTCTTTCTTAGCTGTCAGCTCCAGACCTTGCCTCACCGAACCTCACCTATATTCTAGAACTTCATCAGAATGATCTCCTTATGAATTGTAAGGGACACAGAAAAGTCAGAATTTTCCACTGTGGCTATGGCATGTCCTTGCCATTTCCAGTTTTTCCCCTGGGCCCCTCCTAATGAAATACAAATTGTCCAAACAATGACAATAATCAGCAAGAATGATTTCTTTCATTCTGTGTAATTTGTATGACCCTTTCCTTCTATTAAAGCCCCATAATCCACCTCCCTTCTTTTACAGGTTAGAATGCTTTTTAGGAGCTTTCTCGTGTGGGTGTTTGTTGAATAAAAACTTTTTTTTTAAAGATTTATTTATTAATTTGAGAGAGAGAGGTGGGAGTAGGGGAAGATGGAGAGGAAGACACAGAATCTTAAGCAGCTTCATGGCCCAGTGCTCCATGTGAGGCTGGATCTCCACTGATAATGCTCTACTTGATTGTTTTCCCCACAAAAGATATGTCTATGCAATACACTGTAAATTTCAACTTGTATATATATTATGTTTATTATGTATTATATATGTATTATATTATATATATAACTATATATAGTTTTATATATATATAGTTATATATATATATATATATATATATATATATATATATATATAAAATTCTGTTGTGAGGTTAAAAAATATTACCTTGAGGGACGCCTGGGTGGCTCAGTTGGTTAAGCAGCTGCCTTCGGCTCAGGTCATGATCCCAGCGTCCTGGGATCGAGTCCCACATCAGGCTCCTTGCTCGGCAGGGAGCCTGTTTCTCCCTCTGTCTCTGCCTGCCACTCTGTCTGCCTGTGCTTGCTCTCACTCCCTCTCTCTCTCTGACAAATAAATAGAATCTTTAAAAAAAAAATTTTACCTTGAAGTAGAAATATTTTTACCTTTCCACACATAAGATAGAGAAATGTAAAGGGAATTATCCTCAGCTACTATTTCCAAAGTGTTTTTGACAGACTAATCCCAAGAGGAATTTTAATCAGGTGACTTTGAGAACTACTAGAGAATAAAAGCCAGGAACACCAGTCCCGCCACATTACAGCACATGCCAAGTATGACCCTACTTGTGTGTTACAGAGGCTTTAGCTGAAGGCAGTGCAAAACTCATGCTAGTGATGAGGGAACAGAAAGCAAACTGAGGACAAAGCAGAAGCTGACACCCATCCCCACCCCCAGATGGGATATATGTGCCATTCCTCATGTCATCCTGGCTGCCCTAAAGCTAAGGAAAGGAAAAACAAATAGTTAACTTGTAGAGGTCACAATCCTTCAAGACATGAGTCTCCCTCAGTTTAGAAATATCTTAGCAATCTACAAGAACAAAGTATTTCTATCAATATCCTAGCTTCCAGAGGGAAATATAGATACAATTAAATGTCCTTATAACCTGCAACCCATTGACAGATACTTGAGGCAGGCAGAGTGTAATGTTCCTGCAGGAAGCTCCCAACTATCTTCATGTTAATGCCTTGCTTGAGGGAAAAATAACCTTAATTTGACAATCACAAGGCCTCAGTGTCTTATGTCCTCTTTAACATATGAAAATCCTTTTGAAACTTCTCTCTTCCTTACCTCTTTCAACCCCATAATATATAATCAGTCACCCTTCACAACCCCTGTGAGGCAGCTTTCTGGCCAAGGGTCCCATGTCTTAATAAAGCCCCATTTTGCACCAAAAACATCTCAAGAATTCGTTGGCTCTGGACTTCAACCCATGGAACCTCACCTATATTCTGAAACCCCATCATTAGGACCTAAATAGATCCAGCCCAGGGTTTAAAGGTCCCAGGACTCAACCCACCCATCATCAGAGCAAGCTCTGATCTAGGTGATGAAGTTTTAGAATATAAGTAAGGCTCAGTGGGGGTGGAGTACAGAGCCAAAGACCAAGAAAAAATTCATGAAACATCTTTGGTGCAAAATAGTAGTTTATTAAAGCACAGGGACAGGACCCATGGGCAGAAAGCGTTGCTGCCCCGGGGTTGTGAGGGGTGGCAGGTTATGTACAATGAGGTTGGGGAGGTAAGGAAAAAGGGAGGTTTCAGTAGAACTTTCATACCCTAAAGAGGACCTATAAAATATGATATGCTTTGTGGCTTTGTCATTGTCAAGGTTTTCCCCTCTAGCAAGGTATTAACATTAAGATAAGTGGGAGATTCCTAAAGAATGTCACATGTGTCCCACTCAGGAGCGGGGAGGGGAAAGGTTGCAGGGTGTCAGCTTTTGCTTTGTCCTTAGCCAGTCTTCTGTTCCCTCATCATAGGCACAATTTATATTAGTCTTTTAAAAGTGCTAATAAATTCCATCTTTTAGAGAAACTGCTTAATTCTTTGTGTTGTTTGCTTATTTTTTAATTAGGTTTAAAGTTTTTTTTTTTTTTTTTTTTTTTTTTTATTAAAACCTATTTGAAAAAAAAATTTTTGGAAAATACTATTCGGGTATTATTAAGGGAAATGATCTTTGTAAAGAAGTTATGATATTTATTCATAAAAAATAGAGAAATAAATATAAACAACATTTTATGAAATATCTTCAAATATTCCTTCACCATGGGGCGCCTGCGTGGCTCAGTGGGTTAAGCCGCTGCCTTCGGCTCAGGCCCTGATCTCGGGGTCCTGGGATCGAGTCCCGCATCGGGCTCTCTGCTCAGCGGGGAGCCCGCTTCCCTCTCTCTCTCTCTGCCTGCCTCTCCATCTACTTGTGACTTCTCTCTGTCAAATAAATAAATAAAATTAAAAAAAAATATTCCTTCACCATAAATTCTGTCAATTATTCAAATCTATAAGCAACATTGGATCAGCTAAGCAAATTTAATCACATCAGTGCAACAGTTTTAGAAAATGGACCTTTTCTTTGCAACACTCTAGTAATTTCTTCTTCTTTTTTTTTTTTTTTTGAATATTTGTATTTTCCCTAATGCAGACTTCATATATCTTCTCACAATTCCTCATTCATTACAGATATTATGTAGTTGATAAAAGGCATATTTGTGAGTAATTTTTTTCCACTTTCTAAAAGAAAGCATTTAATGTTTATAGTGTTTTGGATTAAAAGTTTGCATATTTTAAAATGAATATATGATTACTATGTATAATTATTCATAATTTAAATATATAAAATTTTATCATAAATACTACTAACACAATTATATTTAACTTACCATTTGTGATACTAAAAATAATAAGCAAAAATTTACAAATTTTATCCATATTATAAGCTTTCCTACAATTCAGCCAAATAAGTCCTTTTGATTGAGTCTAAATTGAGAATATTTTTCAGTGCCATAAATAATGCTTAAATGTTCACAATTCTGCTACGATTACCATAGAAATAATACATAAAATAGAGTGATTTGCTTTAACAGAGCACTTTCTAGTGAAATAAGACTTTAAAGCACAGTATAGCAAGAGAAGTTATTAAAAAGACATCCAAGCAAAACCAAATAGGAAGAATTTATGCTCTTGAGTGCTTTGCCGAAATCCTTTCAGTTTTGCTGAAGCAAGATTGAGTCTATGCTTTCCCAGTTTTGTGTGTCAGGTAAAACATAGCAGGGGGTGAAATGAATTCATCTTTCTGTCTTCAAGTAAACTAAAAGCAATTTTTGTCTTCCCATGTGGTCACTTGAGGTGCTTGTCATGTTCAGGCTAATGATATCAGGCACCCTCAGGTTGTTTAAGTATTCATGAAGTAATTAAATTCTCATTAACATATAAATAAAAGAAAACTGAAAACAAGTTTAGCAGGCACCTAACATCTGTTCTAATGCTTTTAAGTATTAAAATGTGCCACACACAGAAGGAAAAGTGCATTCTGTTCTGGGAAGTATTTTGCATAGATTATTTATAGAAACTGTAATTAAACTGATTTGGCATATTAAAAAAAGTTAACAGCAGAGCATTATTTAGACCGTTTGTTGGTCTCTGTCACCTAAATAAGGAATTAAAAATAGATATGAGAAAAGTAAAATTGGGTTTTGTTTGTTTTATATTTCAGGTAAAATTATAAAAATAACTGAAATCTATTTCCATCCTGAAACAAGATAGTTAAATTTCAGTCTATACAGGCATACATCCAACTTTGCAGTTGCAACCAAAAACCCTTTGGGACTAGTAAGTGTACTATAGCAACAGTCTACATGGGAATGATGGTTTGACTATGATGATAGTGGGGGACAGATAATTGTCAGATTTTGGATATGTTTTGAAGATAAAGGCAATGTTATTTGGGATACAAGGAAGGGAGGAGTAAAAGGAGAGTCCAAGGTACTTTTTTTCTGAGAAATTTGAAGAATAAAGTAATCATTTACTGAGATAAAGACCATGGGTGAATAGCATTATGGATCAATCAGTTTTGAACATGTTGCATTTGAAATGTCTCTTATCCAACCAAGCACATCAATCAAATAGGCAGTTGAATATATGGGACTGTTTCAGAGGCAAGATTCAGACCAGTGATATAAAACTTGGGAGGTAGCAGAAAATTAATAACATTTAAAACCATTAGACTAAAGGAGATCACAAATAAAATGTATGTAAATAGAAGAGAAAGAGGCTCTAGGGCTGAGGTATTGTACACACCAAAATTTTAAGGTTAAAGAGATGAAAAGAAAAGGCCCAGGAGGTCAGAAAAAATGCTAGAAGAGTGTGGTTTCTCAGAAGCTATGCGAAAAAAATGATTTCAGGAGGAGGAAATAATTAACATTGCCAAAAGCCAAGTAAGGTGAAGACTGAAAATTTATTATTGAATTTTGCAACCTTGAGCTCATTGGTGATTTTGATTAGAAAAGCTTTATTGAAAGGGGCCAGGTTAATGACTGATTGAGTGGGATAAGAGAAAATGTCAAGAGAGGAATCTGAAACAGGCAATGAATAGAGACAACCGGGGGTTAGATTTTAAAATGTAATATATTAACACATCTGTTTTGTGTATATCATGTAATCTGCTTAAATTGGTACTTAAATCACAATCTCTTGTCTTAGTGGAGCCATCTGATGGTCCTAGTTACCACCACCAGAAGCTGAGCCTTCAACAGAAAATTGAAAATTTAAGTTTATAGACTTAAGACTATGAGGGAAAATAGCGTCTCTATTTTGGACCAGCAATCCATTTCTCCTTTTCACCATTTAAGCCATCACTTTCCCCCCACTTTCCTTCTTTTCAATGTATTAGTACACAATTTCTCCAGTTAAATCCTTCCAGATGGAATATCTAATAGTTGTTTTCCTGACTAGACCTGGATGTTAAAATTGCTAATTATAGTTGTTATCTTCGTACTTTATTTATGTTTCCCTTTTTACTAGAATATTCTTTTAGTTTTTCTCCCCTCTGAATTTTAGAGTAACTTTAAGGCCTGTATTACTCTATTTGGGTATATATAAAGTGTTTCCTTGTAACTCTAGGTAGGTCACATGGACATTTCCTTCTCCAAAACTGAATGGCAGTCATTAGTTGAAATGTTATAACATACCAGTCACACTGAACAGTCACACTGTACACAGATAAACAAAAACATATATCTTTTTTATTTTTAACATTAATTAGATGAATTATTTCTATTGGGAGAAAATAAAATATTGCACTGTAAGTTTGTGTGGTACAATAATTTAAAAAGTTCTTTAGGTAAATTTCTTGGATTTCTCTCTCTGGAATGTTCATTTCTTTACTTTCATCTAAAATGTTGCTTGGTCTTAAAAGGTCTTGCAGGGATTGAAGACAGATCGATGCCCAGATCCATACAATGTCCTCTGTGCATACCCTGGTCTCTCTGCTGTACATGAACCGAACTGATCCTTGGTTGGATGTGGATACAGTGATAAAGCAGATTCTATGCACATAAATTTTGTTTGTCTAAGACTATAGCTTAAGTCTAAGTCTGATTCATTTCAGGTCCAGATCTCCCTTTTCCTGGAAATGTCCTAATTTCCTTCTGTGTGATTTGACACTTCACTCTCACTGAGACCCACATATTTCTTTGCTTGTTTACCATTTAGCACGAGAACTGAAACCAACATAATTTCCTTGTTCCTGTTTTAAACAATACTGAGAATAAACAAAGGGACTTAGCTATTCTCTCCAGGAAATTATTGCTACTGGACAATAAGATAGGACAATACCACCTAAAATGTGGTATACACCTTGTGTAGGATGACTAACAGTTGGTGTACCAAAATTTGCTTTAAAATCTTCATCTCAAGGTTTTTGCAATTCAAAGACACTAAATAATGATATCTATCCAATCCCAAGTAAAATATTCTCTCTGAGATAAATCTTCTGAGATACTAATAAGATTCAAACAAGGTAGTGTTCTCCTTTACTACAGTAAGTCTAAGGAACTTAACTATACTTAACTATACTACAATTTTTTTTTTTCTTACAGGTCTTTTAGGGAATCAATTGACTGATTCCCTAAACTCAATTCCTTATTTCTGTTTTAGGTGGTCTCCGTGATATACCCACTGGATTCCTCTATAACCACTCTCTAAATGCCCATAGTAGGGAAATGTAGGAAATTCAAAGTTTCATAGACAGCACACAAGGATTAAATGTGACTTGAGAGAGCTAAAATCTGACCTTCCTACTGCCTATCCAGTCTGTATAGCAACCTTAATTTGATGTGACCACATACAGATTGTTATGGGTGGTTTGCAAGGTGGTCTTTTTCCAAAATCCTGAACATTTTTGTGGGAAAAAGCCTCTGTCCATAGAGACATTCCAACTCATCTAACAAATCTCTCTCCTTTGGACCAAAACTCAGACAGAGGTCAGGCTAGGATTAAGACCACTATTTCTAAATTCTCTTTATTTCTCTGTCCTATAATCTCTGTGATCAGAAATAAAAGTAAGTCTCCACTTCCTTTTTGTTTTTACTTCCTTTAGACAAAACTCTACTGTTGTCCCCATCAGTCATTTGATAAACTAGAGAGAAAATTTTGTGGTTGAAAGCTTAACTTTGAGAGTGATAATTTATCTATGGCTTTCTTTTTTTTTCCCCTCCCTAAACAAGTGGATGGATAGTTTTGCTCTCTGAGGTATTTGGCAATGTCTGAGACATTTTTGATTGTCACAATTTGGGGGATGTTGTTGGTATTTGCTGATATCCTTCAATATCCTTCAATGCACAGGACACATCCCAACAACGAAGAATGATCCAGAACAAAATGTCAATAGTGTTGAGAAAAACACTTTCTAGACTATATTACCCTCTCTTAAAATAGATAATTAATAAATACATTTACATGGGGATGCCTGGGTGGCTCAGTCCATTGAGCGTCGTTGGACTCTTGGTTTTGGCTCTGGTCATGATCTCATGAGTGGGGCTCCCACTCAGCAGGGAGTCTTCTTGAAGTTTCTCTTCTTCCGCCCTCCCCGCAACTTGTGCACTCTCTCTCTAAAATAAATACATAAATCTTTTAAAAATAAATATACACATTTATGGATAGTCACAACTTCTTTTTTTACTTTATGGACAATGAGTAAGTCACATCATTTGTTTTTTATTCATTCATTTATACATTTATATATTTTTGTCTAGTGTATCTGAAATATGGATGTATCAAAGTGATTATAATGTACTACTCTTTTCGGAAGACTTTCCAGACAAATAGTATCTTAATTTACAATACGATTCAGTAAGTATACCACACATTTTTTATGTATAACTATTCCTACAGGAACCAAATATGTCTAAATGGATATTTTCTTCAATCAGGGACTTACAACCCATGCCACCTAAACCAATAAGAACTATAATTAAGATTTAAAAAATTCTTTGAGAAGAGAGGGGAGCAAAAGATTAATTCTTGCTGGGAAGTTATGGGAAGGCCCTATTCAAGCAGTAAGAGTTAAGCATGCTGGGAAATAATGTGAAAGCATTCAAGAAAAAGAACATGTTGACAAATGCAGCAATCTAAATTCCATGGAAAAGATGAGTTAATTCTAATCATCTTAACTCATTTACTATGCTTCATATAAGAAGTGAGGATTAGAAGAGAGTTAAAGGATATTTTAAAAAGGTAAATTGTCATCTGGGTATTGGAGATTGTCTTCAAGCATGTGTTTGCACATGAAAATATGCACAGAAAATGGAAGCAAACTTGGACATGCATAGAAATGGAGTATTTGAATTTCAGATTGGGTTGTTTTACATCTTGTACACTAATAAGTATTCATTTTGCGTTTTCTTTGGAAGAGCAAATTGAAAGCATTTGCCTAATCAACAATACAGGTATATCTTCAAATTTGTATTTTCTTGCAGACAAAGATTTTATTTAATCACAGGTTAATAAGATGTGTTTGGTTCTATCCATATGTAAGTTTGATTTTATAGGGATTTGGAGACTTTCTGTTAAGATTTTGCTTACTTTATATAGTAAAATTATGAAGATATGGGTAAAATAATTCATTTATACAAATTATTTTTTCTATATTGTAAACATTAAAAAGCAAGGTGAAAGGAAAATGTTCCCTTTTGGTGCTATTAAAGGACAGTAGAATCCCATCCACAATTTTCTCAAAGGTCAACAGGTTGTGTCCATAAAAGCAAATTTCAGTTATCTTGAACACACTCAGCAATTGCCATACTACTTATGCATTATGCTTGACTATTCAAGCTAATACATAAATAAATAAATAAGCACTTGTGAAGTCCATTAGATTGTTCCTAGTTGGAAGAACCTATAAGATAATTTCTGCTTTGAGGAAAATTTTAATGCTTAGTTGTTTATTTAATATTATACAATTTGAGACAAAGAATTGTTTATCAATTTCAATTTGCAAATATGAAAATCTTAACATTAATATTGAAACTATTATATTCATTTCAATATTCTATTTTTGAAATTGTTGAATCAACTTTGGAATACTGATATTTATAATACTAAAAGTGATACTAAATAAAAATTCAATCATGTTCACATGAAAATATGTTACTGTAGTCATATGTTATGTGGACACAGCTACATGAATTACAACCAGCATCTTTTAAGCAACATTACTGAATAAACCGAATAAACTCAACATTACTGAATAAAACATTATTTTAATAATAACCACGAGTTTGTATATACCTAACATAAATTTCATATTGATTTAAACTATTTTAACACAAAATATTTGGCAAGATTCAAAAACAGCCATTCCCGAGTGTTTATATAACTCTTCTAGGATCCATAGAAAGTATTTATCATTTTGAAATACTAGTTTCTGGGACAATCAGATGATATTTTCTGAAATATGTGTGATTTGTGACATCCAAGACATTTCTACATATGGTTGGTAGAGTGGGTTCATTCCTAGTCAATCCATTTATTCTTGATATTTAGTGATAAACACTGAACACAGTAATTGAATTACTCAGGTACATATGTTATGTATTCATGACAGAAATTATCAAATATGTCCAGGTTGTGGACATTTATTCTACATATGTGCTGTGGCTGATGTTGTCATTAAAAACACACTGGCTTTTCAGGTCACCTGGTAAACATTTCATATTTATATAATAGAAGCAGAGTTTTTGAAAACATAAACTATGCCATGAAGAAAATCAATATTTTGGACGCTAATTCTTTTATGAAAGTAGACTATTTTTAAGCAATTTTCTTTTTTCTTTTTTTTTTTTTTTTGCAGCTACAAAGGTGAGGTAGCAAATAGTGTAGAAATTAACCTTAGTAGTTTAAAATAGTGAACCCGGAACCAAATGGAAACTTGAGCTCTGTTATACCAGCCTCAGTTGAGTGGCTCAGTGGTAATTATGTAATTATGTAACATTTTAGCACTAGGTTTAAGAAAGCAGTCTTAAATGAAATTGATCATAATCGTAAAGTAAGTAAATAGGAAAAAAGGGATCTGAACTTTTAGCCTTAGTGACTTTCCATTAGAATCAGAAGAACTCTTACAATAAAGGCTTTCTTATTTGCCATTTATAGAGGGTCAAATACTCTCTTCCCATTGTCTTATTATCAGGCCTTGTTATTAGAATAATGGTTTTCTTGAAAGCTTTGCAGGTTCCCCATTATCAGGCATTTTTATAAGATCCATGAATAAGACATCTGGAGTTTTCAGCATTAGAGCTCATGAGGTCACTCGGTTTGGGGGTAGGCTTCATTTTCAGATTAGAACTTTTCAGCTAACAGAATAACTGAATACTTATAGCCTGGATAGCAGTGTGAAATGGAGGTATTATTTTCCTTTCTCATTAAGTATAAATATGCAAAGGAGTAATAGACATTTTCTCTTTCTGGGTAATTCTATAGTTCCCAAAACAGATGGTATTTTGTCTGTGGTTACCTAAAATGTATGTATGCATAGATACACAAACATGCATTTATATATACACGCACATATGTACATAAACATATATATATATATGGAAAATACTAGGGATAATTGTACCAGATAGATATTCTGTTTTGCTTTCATTCAAATTCCTTTATTTCAGTAAGATGGAATGGATGAATGAATTTTCCCATGTTCTGTTCTTACCCAAAAAGTTTTAAAAGAAACCATCTATGTGGACTGTTAATTGCTGTGTTCTACTCAAGCATCATGCATAGTAGCAGACAGGAAACAGATAAATTGCATATAACTCACACATGTTTTCTAAGCCAAAGCATTAATGTTACTTTTTTTTTCAAGTAAAATATTATAATTTGGACCCATCTCTAAATAAAAAGTAACTTACAGGGAATAAATGACACATATATAATGTGATTAAACTATATCAACAAAATATGTTTAAATTATTTTATTATTATTTTGCTCATTAAACAACACTTGTAAGCACAATTTAAAAATATCCTTTATATAAATGGTATTTCTTTAGAATATTTTTTTTCAGAGATATATAGAAAGAGTATCAGAGTACCATTGCCTCTGGCTTGTATTTTTTGATGACAACTTCAGAGTTTAGTGAATTTTAATGAACACAAATAATAATACCCATACAATAAAATAAATTAAAAGTTATCAGGTCCAAAGCAGTTATCTGTAACTTAAATGCATTTTCTTAGAATACTGGAAAAACAAAACTCAGAATAGGCAGCAAATAATTTAATTTGTCTGTAGCTCATGAAAGGCAAATTATATTTTCCTTTATACATTTTTGCATTTCCTGAGCGTTTACTTTTACAATACAGGAATGTACTTTAAATATATTAAAGATACATTTTAACAATTGGTGGCATACATTACTATACTTTTAAAAGTAAGTCCTTCATAGTTGAAATAATTTGCACGTCTATTAGGCTTTCACTGTCTAAAGTTCTACTAGAAACCAGAGCATTCACTGACTAAATTCATGAAATTATGAATAAGCTTGAATCTTACTGGCTTCTTTGTGACACTGTTAGGTAACATCTAGTACATGTAAATGTCTGCTATGCTATATACCTTTGTAAGTCAGTATAATTCGGTAGTTATTTGCACAAATCTAGAGTAAGTTACCTGGGTACAAAACTTTGTCCTTTCACAAACTAGCTCTTTACAAGCGTTACCTGTAAAATATGGAAAACAACTGTATCTAGGATTATTAAGGTTATTATTAAGGTTATTATGATATTTTTATGATAATAACCTTATAATAAGGTTATTATTATTATTAAGGTTATTATTGTTAAGATTATAGCAACTATATCCAGGATTATAAAGGTTAAATAAAGTAATAGGTGTAAAGTCTTTAGAATAACATGTAGAGTATGACAAGCACAAAATAAATATTAGCAGTACTTTTTTTTCATTTTTAAAACTTAATTTTATTATTAAACATTGTTTGGGGTGGTGGTCCCAAATGGAGAATCCTGGAATCCTGGCAGGAAGTGACTGATATTCTGCCAAATGTTGAGGTGCCCTCCCTGATAGTAGCTACATTGTAGGTAAATATCTTACTTTTATATGCTATTGAATGTATCCTGTAACTACACATACTTCAACGTCTAACTTTGAATTTTAGCTCTAAAATGGCACAGACCATAGAACATATATCCAGATAGCTAGTTAACAAATTGTTCTTTGTTCTTGACAAGTATAATTGTAGAGTCCAAAAAGATTAAAATGAATGACCTATACTATGAGTAGTGGCGTTAACTCTGCATGTAGTATAAGGGGTTAGGAAAAGTAGTCTGGAAGAAATCACAATAGAGAATTATTTATACAGGAAACTTGGTATGGGGGGGAAGATAATGGTACTGAATGAGGGGCAGGGACTTGAGGAGTCTCAGGGTCTCAGGGGTAAGAGAAATACAGAAATACAAAAAAAAAAGTTTATTTTGGAAAGCAGAATGTGAGAGAGAAGATGAAAACAGATAAAACCATGTCAAATTACTTAAAATTTACCACTCAGGAAATAAGATGTTGCTGAAAGAAATTACACATAAAGGGAAATGGTTAAATTTACCCTTTAGAATGAGCACTTTAGATATTTTGTGAAGAATTGGATGCACAAGAGCAAGAACCTGTTGCAGTAGTCTCTGAAAGAATTGCAAATCACTTAGAGAATCAAGAGAAGCAAATGAGTTCAAGAGATATTTAGAAAGTATAGCAGATTCTACTAGATAAATGGATAATGGTATTGAGGAAGAGAGAAAGACATATTGCAGATATATTCTCTTGAGCAAAAGTTAGAGGAAGTTCAATGGTGGGGAAGAAAAGTGTTGGCCTTGAGGAATTACATGACTTCTTGGTGAAGAATCCAGGGGCTCCTTGCCTGCAGTGAAATATAATAGATTTGTGTTTGTATGTGGGGGAGGTGGGGAATTAAACATCAAATAGGAGTTAATTAAACCTTTGGGAACAATCAACAAATCAAAGTGAGAATAGGATTCATAGGTATATTAGTACAACCATAATAATGCAGTGTCAGAATCCAATAGAAAAGAATGCTTTAAAGAAGGGGAAACGTAAGAAGTTTAAATAGCGCTCTGGTTCTTCTGATTGCTTTAATGGATTAATCCAAAACTTCCTGACTGTAATTCAATAAGGTGAGTATCAGTGTAAGTTATACAGTATACTACATACTATATATGTATGTGTGTATATATATACACACATACACACACACATATATATATATATATATATACACACACACACACAGTATACTCTATACTATGTACTATATATACTATACTATACTAAGTATAGAATGCATGGAATAATAATAACATAAAATAATATGTATTTAGAATTAATTCCCCCCTCCCTCTGCCTTCTCTCTTTCACTCTCAAACACAAGCACAGTTGTAGGTATTCAAACTGAGTTGCTAAGGCATATTTGCTTGAAGAACATCTCAAAACCCAAAACTTCTCTTAATTCATCATGCCTATAATGTGGGATTTATGCTTGTTTCAAGATAGCAGTTTTCTCCACAGAGGAGGGAGATGGAGAAGAAAAGGATAGGTTATATTCTGTCTCCAAAACAAAACAAAACATACATATATGGCCAATTACATACATCTATGGCTGCATTGAGAAAAAGGAACCTGTAAAATTAGGTCTTAATGTTTAAGAGTTATACATAAAATTGAATATTATTATATTACCAGAAGAGAGAGAATGAATATTGGAAGACACTAAGTATTTAAATATCTATATTTCCATATAACACACTTATGCTCTTAATTTTAATTTCATGCATTGTGTGTTTCTTTTTCTTTATGCAAGATAAGCATTTAGGTCTCTGGGACACCACCCTTTTCCATTCTCCTACAAACTTTCCAAAATGGTGAAATCACATATTTTGTTTATATCAATAATCAGCATGTGCATTAGTATGATTATGCAAACATTATCCCTATCTGAGTCATATCAGAGATGATAATCTTTCTTTCACATCATTTTATTTTCCTGGAGCTGATAACTCACTCTTAGAGTGCTTACTTACTTTACTCTAGTTAGTCACCCTCAAATTCTCCAAACAAAATGTGAACATCAGATATTCTGTCAATTTCTTCTATAGGAGGACATGCTCCTGGAGCTATCTGTCCTTTTGTGGCAATCAGGACTAATTGCTCTCCAGGTCTTCAGCATAAAAATCATGTTGTGATATCCCTTCATCATCATATTGGGAATATCCTCAAATCTTTATGATGTAGCTCTCTTGTTTTCAGGATCTCAGGTCTTTTTTCTGTTGTTTTATTCTATATTGTAGTGAAGCAAGTTCTTGAGAATGTGCCTATGTGCTTATGTGTTTAGATATCTGAGACCTTGATTGTTTTAAAGTGTCTCCATTTATTCTTAATGGAGATTCAGTTTTAACTAAGTGTAGAACACATGGTATAATAATTTGCTCTGACCTAGAAACAGTATCAACATTCATAAAATTAAATTTCATTTTCTTTATTGAGTCTTTGTTTAGACTATTTTGCATTGTTAATTTTTTTCTTTCCCTTGAATAGTTTATAATTTTATGAAACTAAAAATTTTATAAATCTTTGAAATTCGAATTCTGAAAACTCAATCGACAGATTTCAATGTAGATATTTTTCATCCATTTTACTGAGCATACTTTTAGTCCTATCATTGTGAAAAATATACATTATTTTATTTAGTTTAAGGAGAAAAAAAAAACAGAGAAGTTCTATACTTGGGGGAAAATTGGGATGGAAATATCCACAGAAGAATAGGCTGAATGAAGTTAAAAATCAATATGTTTCCAGTATTACATAACAAATTATTGTTTTGGGATTTAAACTCTAGTTTAAGAAACAAGATGGATGGCACTCCAATTCTTTTTAAAAAATTACTATCATATTGATATTGAAAAGCTTGCATCAAAAATAAAAGGGACCTAAACTTATATATAGAAATGGAAGTACTGAAACACCAATGTTAATGAATTGTATCCAATATATTATAAAAATTATAAGACACTAAGTGCTAGCAGGGCAATTAGCTGAATGCAAGTAAATTAGTATATTAATATACACTCTTCAATGGATATAGAGTAAGTCATTTGATAAATTTCACCAGTAAGATTAAAACTCATAAGATGATCATCTTGGCAGTTATAATTTCTCTAGAAGTCTGAGGAACTACAAGAATTTTATCTTGTTTGATCTCTTTCTTTAGAATAATAAAAATATGTATTCTTTCTAAATCAACACATCCCATCTCATTTAGGTTAGAAATATTGAAGAAATCTCCATTAAAATCCCAAGTAGTATGGCTTTTCTAAACATGACCTCAAAGTCAGATACTTTTAATTAAATCGAGTGATAATGTTAACAGCTCTGGTAGACACTGTCAGTTGCTTGCTCAAAACTATTTTCTCCCACTACTTCAAATCTCATTATCACAGCTTCCTCTGAATGTACACCTTAGCTACAGAGACTAGAGAAGCAGTCTTACACTGAGCTTCTGGAAAACATAATTCTAATTAAAAAAAAAAAAAGACTCCCAGAATTGAAATATCACTCTGGATTAATGCAATTTAATAAAATCTACAACTGCTGCAGCAATTTTGCAACCATGTGAAAAGACAGCACTGAACATTTTTATGTCTGTAGAAGTAGGCTATAGCAAAGATGGACTAATCTTGTCAGAATGATCCTGCTACCACTGCTAAACTCAGTAATTTTGTGGAAAATACCATCAGCACCAAAGTTTGTTATTACTGCTGTTAGAAAAATGGCTAATGTTGTTGGAGAATGGGTATATGAAATATTTTAAGTTTTTCAATTGTTTTTAGAATAATTTTTATAAATAGAATATAAAGTCCAAGTCCATTAACAAAGTTAAGAGTTTCATATTAATGAAATCATACAGGTAATTTTGTGTGACTTTCTGTGTACATTCTTTGGTATCTGGCTTTTAGCATTTGACACATTCAAGATTCAATCACGCTGTTACATGTTTTAGGAGGTCATCAATTTTTTTACAGCTAAGTGTTACTAATTGTATGTACATATCACAGTTTATCCAATTCCTACTGATTTATATTATTACCAGTATACTATCAAGAATGCTGCTATGTTGATACATGTTTTCAGAAAAATACCCAAGAGTGGAATATCTGGGTTATAGGATACATAGCTGTTAACATTTTTAAGAAACCATAAACAATTTTCCAAAGTAGTTGTACCATTTTACACTTCCACCAGTAATGCATGAGGGTCACAGTCTTTTCTAATATTTGACGTTCTCTCATTTTTTAAACCAATTTAGTAAGTGGGTATATTTCGTTGCCTCATTATGATTTAAATGTTTTTATTTCCCTGATGACTAACGCTGTTGTGCACTTTTTCACATTCTTCCTCATCATTTTCATATATTTTCTGAAATATTTATTTTGTGCATTATTTTGAGTTGTCTTTTATAACTGAGTTGCAATGGTTCTTAAGGACGTTTGGTTAGAAGTACTTTTTCAGTCTTTAGAATATCTAGGCTTTTGATTAATGGCTTCTTTTAATGAGAAGAAGTGTAATTTTTTATTCAGTCTAATGTATTCTTTTTTTTTTTTCTTTAATGGTTATCTCTTTCTTTGGTTGGTCGGAGAAGTACTTACCTACTCAGAAGTCATAAAGATATTTTCTCCTTATCTTCAAAAACATTACTTTTGTTATCTTCTGAAACAAAACTTTTGGTTTTTACATTTATGACTCTGATTCATCTAAAACTGATTTTTTTTTTTTTAAATCTCTGTGCACAGTGTGAAGCAGAAGACTCCCTCAACTCCACATTGATAGTCCAGCACCATTTGGTGAACTGAATTTCTGTTTTTTTCTTGGCATCCTTCAAAATTATTTGACCATCTATGTAGACATATTTCTATACTCCATATACAGCTCCACTGATCAATCAGTCTATCCTTTGGCAAGACCACACTATATGGATTACTGTAGCATTATAATAATTCTTGGATTCCATCAACATCTTTTGTACATTTCTTTAAATTGTTTTGGTTATTCTTAGTCCTTGTCCATTCAAATAAGTTTCAAAATCATCTTCTCAATTTCTAGAAAACAATCCAGCTTGGATTGTGACTGATCACATTTATGCTATAACTAATTTTGGAAGTATTGATACCTTAAAAATATTGAGTCGTCTAATCCATATTATAGAATATGTTAGCTCAAACCAGAATATTATCAATAAATTTTTAAAAGTAGAATAAACTTATTATTTCAAAAACTGGACAAAGTTTTTGTACAAGCATATGTATTGAGGCATTATTCCTGATATGTATCTTAGGAAAAAATAAATAAATAAATAAATAGGGATAAATAAATAAATATATAATTAGGACTAAGTAAATAAATACATAAAAAGAGGTAGCTCTTAAATAAAAAAAGAATGTTTAACTTTATTTCAGACATTGGTATTATGGAATAATGCCACATCATTAAAATGATGGTATAGAATAGTTTAGAGTGCAAAAACAGGGCTATGATATATTCTTATGGAAAAAATAGGAAGGAAAATGATATGCATACTATGTACATTATGATCTAATTTTTTAAATGATTATGTATTTATTTATTTTTTTTTAAAAAAGATTTTATTTATTTATTTGACAGAAAGAGAGGGAGAGATCACACGTAGGCAGAGAGGCAGGCAGAGAGAGAGGGGGAAGCAGGCTCCCTGCTGAGCAGAGAGCCCAATGTGGGGCTCTATACCAGGACCCTGAGACCATGACCTGAGCCAAAGGCCTAGGCTTTAACCTACTGAGCCACCCAGGCGCCCCTATTTATTTTTTTAACAAAGAGAGAGAGAGAGATCACAAGTAGGCAGAGAGGCAGGCAGAGAGAGAAGGGGAAGCAGGCTCCTCACCAAGCAGAGAGCCCAATGTGGGGCTTGATCCCAGGACCTTGAGATCATGACCTGAGCTGAAGGCAGAGGCTTAACCCACTGAGCCACCCAGGAGATTTATGATTTAATTTTTTTTTTTAAACACACATATAACTATTGGCTACTTAACAAAACATGACTCTTTTTGATGCTAGCTTCTAGTTTTTTCCTACTATACACATTTTGTATATTACAAGTACTTTCAATTTAAAAGTATTTTTACTTTGCAAAAAGAAGCTATATTAGTGCATATTTTTTAATCTTCTGTTTGTAATTTTTTCCTGTGATTTCTAATAGAAACTCTCTCGAATGATAAACACACCTCCCACACATATTTCAGTTTCATCTGCTGAATGAAACCCATACATTGCAGGTACAACAGGTGACATGCAGTTTTCTAAATTAGTTACATATTTGTATACCAGCAAAGTTTTCTCTCCTTCTTATTTTTTAATAATTTTATCTGAAAAACTATTATATTCATATAAATGTAAATATGCATGCTTCCTTTGGCACACTGTTTATTCTCTCATCTGGCAGAATTAATGGCTTCCATTGCCTTTCAAGATATGAAAGAGCCATGTGATATCAGTTATGCATAAGAATTGCAGACAGCTTTTCAGGCCCAACTGAGTTTAGATTATGGTTTGGTAGCAGCAAAGCCAATACAGTTAAGTACTTTACTTGTTGGACCACCAAGTGTTCTAGAGAGAAGGGGGCTCAAACTGTTTTGTTGATCCAAATTTTTTTTTTAAGGAGATAGCACAAAAAGAGAAAAAGAGGACTAAAAATATCATGCTTAGCGAAATAAGTCAAGCAGAGAAAGACAACTATCATATGATCTCCCTGATATGAGGAAGTGGTGATGCAACATGGGGGCTTAAGTGGGTAGGAGAAGAATCAATGAAACAAGATGGGATTGGGAGGGAGACAAACCATAAGTGACTCTTAATCTCACAAAACAAACTGAGGGTTGCTGGGGGGGGTGGTTTGGGAGAAGGGGGTGGGATTATGGACATTGGGGAGGGTATGTGCTTTGGTGAGTGCTGTGAAGTGTGTAAACCTGGTGATTCACAGACCTGTACCCCTGGGGATAAAAACATATGTTTATAAAAAATAAAAAATTAAAAAAAAAATAACAATATGAATAAGAGAAGAGTTTTAATATTGGATCATAAGGATGAGTACAGGATGAGGTAGAAGAGAATGTTTAAGTAGAGAGTTTAGAAGGGTCAAAAGTATGGAGGGTTTAGTGTGAAACAGAAGAAGGATTTTGACCAAAGTAAGAAATCTTCAATTCAAAAGTTCAGAGATGAAACCTTATAGAGGATGTTGATGAACAGTTTGTGTAGATGGGAGTAAGTGTTTGAAATAAACTGAGCATGAAAATTTGTATGTAATGAGGTTTTAAGAATTTGGATACTAGTCATCTCTGTGAATATTACATTCATTCAAATTACTTAAATTTTGGAGGCTAATCAAGGGTGGACAGAAGGAATCATAAGAAAGCAGAAACCATGGGGTGCCTGGGTGGCTTGGTGGTTTAAAGCCTCTGCCTTCAGCTCAGGCCATGATTCCAGAGACCTGGGATTGAGCCCCGCATCAGGCTCTCTGCTCAGTGGGGAGCCTGCTTCTCCCTCTCTCTCTGCCTGCCTCTCGGTCTACTTGTGATCTTTCTCTGTCAAATAAATAAATAAAATCTAAAACAAACAAACAAAAACAACTTAGTTTAAAAAAAAAAAGAAAAGAAAGCAGAAGCCAGAATGCATGTTGTGAGAACCAACTGCATGATCTTAAAGGACAGAAGATGTTTTTACATATGGTTAGGTGCTTCAGTGTGCAGAAGGAGCCATGAGGTAGGAGGACAGGACTCCTTCCATCACAGATCATCTCAGATCATCTCAGATGTTAAAATATGAGGGGTGAAGGAAAATAAAATGTAGTTCTTTAAGAAAGCTGCAGAAAAGATGAGACTTTCTTCCATCTGAATTTCAGTAAGACAACAATAATGGATTCTTCGGAGAAAATTATGATAATGTGTGGGAGGCTTTTTTTTTTTAAATTTCTTTTTATCTATGAAATAAGATTCTAGAAAACAGTCTGTTTGGAAGGACAGAAAACATCAGTTAAGGATTGCTGTCAGCTGCACAAAGTAGATAACAGATAATGGCTTAAAGAAATAACAGATTTTTCTTTTTTCTTTTTCTTTTTCTTCTTTTTTTTTTTAATATAGAAAGAATGTCAGAATTAGGAAGTCCTGGGATATTTCATTAGCTTCATAAGGTTACCATTTTCCCAGACTTCTTTGATCTACCTCTTCCACCTCCATATTGATTGTTGTAATTCTCATGGTCACCTGTCTCAGGTTGACCTTCAGCCTTATATTATAGGGTAGGAAACAACAGGGAGAAAAGGGTGGTAACTATATCAGAACGTAAAACATATCCAAATGTTTTAATAGACTTCCACTGATACCTGAGAGAATATTCCAGGGTCAAGGGAGGTTAGAAAGTGTAGTTTTGTCTTTTTTTATTTTATTTCATTTCATTTTATATTTTATCTTGTTTTGCTTTAATTTTATTTTTAATTTATCTAACAAGGCCCATTGCCGTTTTAATGAAATCAAGAATGCTTACACTTAACTCCATCTTACCTATGTGTTTAACATTTTTATTTTAGAATCTTTTTTTCCACCCAATCTAAATATTTCATTACTGAGACTGATGGTTCTATGTTTCCTATCACCATCCTCAAGAACAGAAGAAAAGAACAGGATGGGTAGGAAGGTGGAAAGAGGACAGAAGAGAGCAAGGAGGGAAAAAATATGATCCCTCATTTTAGCGGTTGCTCTAGTCTGTGAAAGATGTAGACTGGTGGTAATACTTACAAGTGTTTTCTCAAAAGTCACAATGATCTTAATTTGAATTCATTATACTCTAAACAGATTTGAAGTGTAAGAATTCTAATGAATGCTGTTGAGGACGGGGAGGGGAAATAAAGAATTTCCAGGCTCAGTAATGAAATATTTAAATTTCATGGGAAAGTCTCTAAAATGAAAATGTAGATAACTAGGTAAGATGGAGTTAAGTCTAAACATCTTGTCTTCCCTTTCCACAGCCCCATACTTTTTGAGATTATTTACTCAAAAACATAGGATAATCATGAGAAATTAGCAGAGGACTGCACAATGCTTAAATAAGAAATAAAATTTAATGATATGGAAAAAGATCTATAATATATTGTTAAATATATTATGTTACCTATTACCTATTACCAAAACAAAGCAAAACAAAACACTTACAAAACTATGTGTACATTCTAATTCTTCTCCCCTCTGTACCCATAATTGGAAGGATAATTACCCAATCTATCAAATAGTTTTTTAATATTTTTATTTAAATTCAATTTAATTAACAAATACTGCTGTATTATTAGTTTCAGAGTTAGAGGTCCGTGATTCATCAGTTGCATATAACATCCAGTGCTCATTACATCCTGTGTCTTCCTTAACCTAACCCTTCCTTATGCCTAACCCTAACCCTAACCCTCCTTCCTCCCCTCCAAGAACCCTCAATTTGTTTCCTATAGTTAAGAGACTCTTACAGTTTGTCTCCCTCTCTGTTTTCCCTCTTACTTTCTTTTTCCTTCCTTTCTCTATGTTCATCTGCTTTGTTTCTTAAATTCCACATAGGAGTGAAATCATATGGTATTTGTCTTTATCTCCAAATACCATAAATAGTTATACTTAGGTGGGAGCAAATTTTACTTTCTCCATATCTCTTTATTCTTGCCATATTAAATGTGAGTTACTATTTTAAATAAAACAATCAGTATATATACTTTTAATAAGATAAATACTTAAGCTTTTGCTAATTGATACTTTCTGAAAGGTATTTTCCCCTTCAGTGATACATATCATACACATTCTTTCCTATAGTTCTGAGAATAGATCAGATTTCTACTCCTTAAATTGTACTATTTCCACCCATAATCTAATGAAGTACTTTATTTGGGGTCAGAGGTTGGGACACATTGCTGAGCCTTGGGACAGTTTCAGGAACACTGGTAAATGTAGCTACTTAGTATTAGGAGCCTGAGACAGCTCCAATCTCACTCATTAGGAACGTGGAGTGATTACTTGCATTCTAAAGAAACCAAATGTCTTTGAATATTTTATAAATAAGACAAGCCACATAATATGCTATTTTGAATGTTCTAGTGTTGTTGATACTGCATAATGTGATGCAGCCTGACATTACAGAGATCAGCTTCTTTTTTGTTTGATGCTGTTCTTAAAATGTTTTATAGCAAATCATTATGCAACATGTGCATTTATCTTCATATTACAGTGACAATATATTTGTAAATCACAGAATTACTGCATTATATTTGCATTTATTTCCTTTTGTAAAACAATAGTTATATATTTTATTCTTATAATTTATACAACCTTATTCATGCACACACTAACAAAAACAGCAACAAAAAACCCTAAACTTTTTGTAATCACACCATTATAAACATACCAAGAAAAGGATGTGATAATTAAATGCTTTGGGATATTCAATGAAGATGCTACTGAGAGAGACTCAATAGTTCATTTTAGAATTTCCATTAATTTTTAGGCTTGTCGAAATCTAAGTTGGCAACCAGGGGAAAATACTTGTTACCCAGTGAGTAGTTAATTCAACAAATAGCTGCTGAGTGCCTACTGTGTGTTATGGCTCTGTTTAAGCTCCAGGAGGACAACAATAATATACAGATAATTGTCCTCATGAACATTGAATTTTTTTGCCTGTTTTTACATTTTGTTTCTTAAATATTTCTTATATTTTAGAGCAGACTTGGGGTATCAGCAAAATAGAGTGAAAGGCACAGAAATATCACATACACACATACAAACACACACAACTTTCTCCATTTTCATTATTTCTACCAAAGTGGGATATTGTCACCATTGATGAACTTTCAATGTACATCCTATCATCCAAAATTCATGTTTACATAAAGGTTCAATTTTATTGTTGTACATTCTGTTGATTTGAACGAATTCCATTGGTTTATCATGATACATATCCACCATTGTAGTGTACAGAGTAGTTTTACTGCCCTGAAAGTAATTTATGCATCTATTTATCCCTTCCTTCCTCCAATCTCTGCCATTGCTTTAGCTAAGAATTCCAGTAAAATGGTGAAAAGAAGTGTTGAAAGGGGACATGCTTGGTTTATACTTGATCTCAGTGGGAAAGATTCTGGTTTCTGATCGATGTGAGCATTCGGTCTTTGTATATGTTCTTTATCAAGTTGAGAAATTCTCCTTTATTCCTAGTTGTTGAGAGTTTTTGTCATAAATGGATGCTGTATTTCATCAAATGCTTTCCATACATCTCTTTTTTGTTTTACTTATTTTGTGGTTGTGATGTATATTTACAATGTATTCAATGTACATTGCAGTATACATTATCAAAAATCCAAGTTTCGACAAATAATCTTGTGTTAACCTCATGAGCTAATGGATACCCATTAAACTGGTAAAACATTTCAGGGTATGTCTGTGAGAGTGTTTCTGGAAGATACTAGCACTTTAATCAGTAGACTGAATATAGAAGATCCACCTTTCCCAATGTGCATGGGTATTAACCATTGGTTGAGGGATCTGAATAAAACAAAACAAGTAAAGGAAGGGTGGATTCTTGCTCTCTCTTCTTGAGCTCTGATATTTACCTTCTCCTGCCCTCCGACTTTGGAGCTCCTGGCTCTTGGACCTTCACATTTGGAGCTTATATCAGCAGCCTTCCTTTTGTGAGTCCTTCAACCTTGGACTGGGAGTTATATCATTATAGATCCCTTGGTTCTCAGGTTTTCAAATTTGGAGTAAATTAAACCTCTGACTTCGCAGTTTCTCCAGATTTCAGACAGAAGACTGTGGAACTTCTCAGCTTTCACAGTTGTGTGAACTCATTCCTATAACAAATCTCCTTACCTATCTATCATCCATCCACCCATCTATCTATCGATCTATCTATCTACCATCTATCATCTACCTATATTACCTATCTTCTATACACTTTTGGTTCTATTTCTCTGGAAAACTCTGCCTAATACACAAGTCCACTTTCAAATAATACTATACCAATTACAGGTAATGTGAGTACCTTATAATACAAAATAATCCCAATTCTTCTCTCCCCTTCCTTGTATCATTGCAAGGATTTATTTCACTTAATACATAAGCATATATGTATTTATTTATATATATTATAATAGTAACTAAGCAAATGCATTGTTGCTGCTATCATTTTGAACAAACATGTCATAAGGTTTGATGCCAATAAACTGAAGAAAAGAGCCATGGAATCTGGTGGAGGTTGAGAGCCCTTCCTCTGTACCTAGCACAAATCCTGCTGGGTACAGGAGCAGCGTCTTGGGAGCAGGGTCTCCCTTAGCCGTTGCAGGAATGGAGTCCGTACTAGCTAACTCTTGGTGTTGGGCTTGTCTGCCAGAGAGCACTGTGTTCCAACCACCCCAAACTTGTCGGAAGAAACCAGTGCCTCCACATGTTCAGAATGTGGTTTGGGCTCTGGCTCATCCTTTTTCCCTGTTCCCCCATGTCTCTCCTCTTTCCATAATCCGTGATTTCAGTTCGACTTTTTATATAAAATTGGTTTACTTGTTACTGTTGTTGTTGTTGTTGTTTTGGCTTTTTGTTTTTTAAATAAACCAAAGTCAAAAACAAAAACAAACAAAATCGATCTGTGTTGGGCTCCCCGCCGAGGGGAGGAGGTGCCCGGGCCAGCCGGAGGCCTCTCCTTGGGGCTGAGCGGGATGGCGAGTGTCACGAACCCGGAACGCACCCACAGAAGACACCGGGCTCGGGAGGTCTGTCGAAGCAGGATCTCGCTTTATTGAGCAGGGCAGCGGCTTATATGGGGTGAGGGAAGGGAAGTGAGGTCAGCAAAGTGGGGGCCAACGGGGATGTGCCGTGTCGGCGGGAGTTGGTAGAGACACGCCCTGCAGGGGGTGGAGACTCGCGGGAAACGAAACTGATGGGAAACCGAAACCGCCACTTTGGCGCCTTTGTGGTCGGCCATGTGGGTTCCCGATCCGGAAGAGAAGGCCACCCGGCGCCATCTTAGCCTCTTGGGGCCCAACAGATCTGTTGGATCAAGAATAAAAAATAAATGTTTTTATTTTCACTTATCCCTTCTCCAATGTTCTTCCTTCATTTTTGAATACCCAACTTCCTACCTATATTTTCTTTCCCTTTTCTCCAAAGAACTTCTTTTTAACTTTTTAACTTTTTTACTGTCTGTAGATAATAAATCCCATCAATTTTTGTTAGTTAAAAAGTCTTGGGGTGCCTGGGTGGCTCAGTGTTTTAAAGATTTTATTTATTTGACAGACAAAGATCACAAGTAGACAGAGATGCAGGCAGAGAAAGAGGAGGAAGCGGGCTCCCCGAGGAGCAGAAAGCCCAATGCGGGGCTCCATCCCAGAACCCTGGGATCATGACCTGAGCCGAAGGCAGAGGCTTTAACCCACTGTGGCTCAGTGTTTTAAAGCCTCTGCCTTCCACTCAGGTCATGATCCCAGGGTTTTGGGATCGCACCCCACATCCGGCTCTCTGCTCAGTGAGGAGTCTGCTCCCAACTGCCCCCACCTGCCCCCTGCCTGTCTTTCTGCCTACTTGTGATCTCTATCAAATAAATGGATAAAATCTTTTTTAAAAAGTCTTTATTTTTCCTTTACTTTTGAAAGATAATTTTTCAGTGTAGACCAGTATATGTTGTTGTTTTATTGTTCTCTCAGCCCTTTAAATGTTTTACTCTACTTTTGCTCCCATGAATTGTGTAGAAAAATCATATGTAATTCTTATCTTTGCTCCTCTGTAGGTAAGGTGTTTTTCTTCCACTGGCTTCTTTCAAGATTATTTTCCTTTATCTTTGGTTTTTGGTCTTTTGAGAATGGTATGCCTAGATGTAGTTTTCTGGGGCACTTATCCTGCTTGGTGTTTTCTGACTTTCCTGATCTGTGGGCTGTTTTCTGACAATACTCAGAAATTGTAAGTCATTATTATTTCAGACATTTCTTGTTTCTTTTTTCTCCTTCTGGTATTCCCATACACGTATGACACACAGTTTGGAGTTGTCCCATGGTTCTTGGCTATCCTGCTTATTTATTTTTTAGTCTCTCTTCTTTTTTTTTTTTTTTTTAATTTGCTTTTTCAGTTTTGTGAAAACTGTATACTATTGTGATATACTCAAGTTCAGCAATTCTCCCCTCAGACACTTTACTAGGAAGCCTATCAAAAGCATTCTTTATTTCTGTTACAACGATTTTGATCTCTAGCATTTTCTTTTGCTACTTTCTTGGAGTTTCTATCTTTCTGCTTACATTACACATCTGTTCTTCCATGGCCTCTACTTTATGCATTATAGCTATTAGCATATTTATATAATCATAGTTGCTATAAATTCCTGGCTTCACAATTCTATCATCCCTGTCATATCTGAATTTGCTTCTGATGCTTTCTCTGTCTCTTCAAGCTATGTTGTTTTGCCTTTTAGCACGTCTTGTATTTTTTTCTTGAGTCAGACATGAGATACTGGGTGAAAGGGATAACTCCTCGCCCCCCCCAAAAGCCACATACTGTACCCTCAGATTCCAGCTTCACCTTGTTTGCCTTCCTGGGACCCCAAACCACCCCTACTCCTCTCAATAGGACTAAATCCCAGCCCCAACCTGTGAGCATCATTTATGGTGTTCAAGAAAGAACACTTCCTGATGTAGGGGTTAGGGAGTAGAGGCCAGCTCCACCATAGCATGGTGCTGGCAGTGAGGCTAGGTCAGAAGGAGAGAGCAATGCCATGAGGTTGTTTTTTAAGGGGCAAGATTTGAGGAAGAGGCAGTGATGGTCTCCTGAGTTGAATTCTAGACAGGTTGGAGTGGTGGCATGAACAACTGGCTTGAGGATGTGCAACTGAACATCGTGTTTGGGTTGTTGAGGCTTTGGACCTTGAAGATGTGGGAATGGGGCCTCAGGTTTCTGACTCAGAAGCCTATGTCCTTTCACTGGTCCCTTAGTTCTCCAAGAAGGTCATAAACTTGTGCATGTGCTTGTTCACTCCCTCTATTCTGGCCTCAGGCAATAGCTCCCCACCCCAGCCTTTGGGCCAGAGCCCAGTTCTACCCTTCTGACAGCTTCTAGGGCCACATGATGCCATACTGTGCCTCTTAAGAAGACTGGGAAAGGCATCTATAAGGATTAGAGTTTGCTTGATAGATGCTATGAACCAAATACCTCACTGCCGAATTGGGGATTAGGATATTCCAGCAGCAGGTACACACTGGGGTTTCTCACTCACACTTCCTTGCCGGCCGGTAGAACTCTCAACATCCTGTGAGACTGGTTTCTCCTGGATAGTATAGCTGAGACTGCAGGGTTTCTGGTGTGATTACGTAATTCTCTGAGCCGCCTCTAACTCAGCACATTTCAGCTCACCCTCTTTCAGATGCTCTGTCAGGACCTATGGGCCTTACCAGTAGGTGAGGAGTGGAGGGAGGAGTATTCTGTTGTCCTATGATTTTGTTTTAGTCTCCTAGTGAGACAAAATCTCTGGATTTTTAACTTCGCCAGTTGTTCTTCTGTGTTTAAAACCTTGCATGGTGCCTGGGTGGCTTAGCTGGTTAAGTGACTGTCTTTGGCTCAGATCATGATCCCAGAGTCTTGGGATCAAGTCCCACACTGGGATCCCAGCTCCATGGAGAGTCTGTTTTTACCTCTGACCACCCCCCAACCATGCTCTTTCATTCTGTCTTTCTTTCTCTCTCAAATAAATTAAATAAATAAATAAATAAATAGATAGATAGATAGATAGATAAAGCTCTTATGCAGGGACAGGATGCCAGCAGTGAGCTGGAGATGAGTACTTGCTTTCCTCCCTGCAGAATGCCAGAAGGGCCTGGAGTTGCCTATTTCTATTCTCCCAGGTCAGTTAAGCTCTGATAAAAGCCCAGAAGTTTAGACTTTGGTTAAACAGCTTCTTCCAGGGCAGTTCTTGTTAAGAAGAACAGAATGCTCTGGCCTATTTTTTCTTTCCTTTCCCTTTTCCTTTCCTTTCTTTATTTGAGAGAGAGAGCAAGTGCCCACGCCCTTGTGCTCAAGAGGGTGGGCAGAGGGAAAGAATCTTCAAGCAACTGGCTGGTAAGTGGAAAGCAATCCAGGGTTGGATCCTAGGACCTATGAGGTCATGACCAGTGGAAATCAAGAATTGAAAGGTCAGTGACTGAGCCACCTGGGTGCCTCATGCTCTGGTATATTTCAAAAAGGGTTTTTTCTCATAGCTCGGCTAGAAGTAAGAGGGTATTTGTTGTTGTTGTTGTTGTTTAGTTTAGTTGTTGTCTTTTTGCTGCTGTCATATTCACTCTAAGAATCAGGTTGTGCTTTTGAAGATAAAAAAACACAAGAAGGTAGGGCTCCCTTAGGACTGGGTACTTCTGGAATTTCTGACTCTCACGCTTATTTATACTGATCTTCCTGTTATTTATCAGAATTTAATTTTCCCTTTCTGAGGAGGTGCTTGTTCATGAGCTTCTGAGCTGGTAAATTGTGATTTTTGTAATTTGTCTGTTGATCTCTCCAATTTTGGGGATACCTGTTTTCCCTGTAACCTCACTTCTTTAACGGATCTAAGAAAAAAAATTATTTTCTGCTTTGTTTAGCTTTTTATTATGATGATAGAGTGCCAGTTCCAAGTTTCTTATATCCCAGACTGGAGACCAGAAGTCTGGAGATTGTGTATTAATAGAGGAAGGCAAATAATAAACAAGGAAACAAAATAAATATGAACTCTGTCAGATGGTAAGTGCTGTGGAGAAAATAAATCAGGCTAAGGTAAATAGGCAGTTTTGTTACTGGACAGAGAACAGGTTCCAAACTCAAGCTTAGCTGTTCCTGGCTGGAAAATCAATATTCAAAAGACAAGTAATGACAGGAAAGGGAAGGTTGTTCTATTCAGGAAGTTGGCAGCCTAGGAAGATGGTGGGCCAAAATCTCAAAAACCATCTTTACCAGCCAGTTGAAGGTGGGAAGTTTTAAAGGGGGAAGGCAAGAGAAGTATATGTGTTAGAGAAGCAGGTGCCCAGGCAGTTAGTCTTATGTCGACATGACCCTGAACAGAATTGCTGGCATTTTTGGCAACTGTTTTCAAATTTAGTTCAGCTTTATCCTCTAGGAAAGTGCAGTTCTTTATGCCTTAAGGTTGGTGGTCTGCTACTCTCAAGGAAAGTAAGTAAGTTGAGCTGCAAACCAAGAGGCTTAGTTCAGCAAGCAAGGAATGCATAAGTTTGAAGCAAGTTAACCTGTAAATTGGGTTGAAAAGCTGTTAGAGTTCTACTGATAGACACATATTCCTCTTTTATATTGGATAGTTAGAGAAGTCCTTACTGGAAACGTGACATTTGAGCAGAGGGAAAGAGCCTGGTGGCCATCTGGGGAGAAAAAACAGGTGTTGAATGTTCTTGGTGGTCCAGAACAAGAAAGGTTGTGTCTGAGCAGAGTGAATGAGAGAGAAAAGGGAGATAAGTCACAGCCCTTGTAGGCCAGTGTAAGGTCATTTGTTTTGGTCTGTGTGAGAGGGGACACGAACAGAGTTTTGTTCTGAAGACTGAGGTGATCTAAGTTTTAATATTATTATAGATGTTGTGTTGCACATAGACTGTAAAGGGACAGATTTGAAAACAAAGATTGTCAGGATGGTGGTGGTTAGGTTGTGATTTTAGGTTTTAGAATCTGGATATACCTTGAAGAAAAGAGTCAGTAAAATTTGCTTATGTTTTAGACTTGTGATATGAGAGAAATAAAAGAGATAATAACACCAACTTTTTGACCCAGATCACAGTGAAACAGGCATTTACTATTATTATGGAAGCAAGTGTCTGAACTGGACAAAATATGAAGTGTGGCTTAATGACAGATTGAACATCAATGTGAACAGATCACATATAATCCATGTGATGTTTGCAAATGTAAATTAGGAATACAACTGAATCAAAAGTAATACTCAGAAGAGAGGAACCAGCCCTGGGTAAAGCGTGGCCCAAAGATTCTACAAGTGTTTTGGTAAAGGATGATTTCTGGGAATTTCAATATTACTTTGCATAGCAGTATCCTATTTTATATGTGTTCTCAAGGACAGAGATCAAACAGCTACTAGGAAATTCTAGGTAGCAAGTAAAAGGGAAAAACTCAAAGCAGTTTTAATCAGAATAAAAAAAAATAAAAACTTGGTATTTCATAATAGAAATAATAAAAACCAGCAGCTTAGCTGACCCACAATTAACATCAGGTCCATGTCTGAACGCTTTTCTAGGGGAGAAGGTACACTTAGAAGGGGGAGGAGGATGCATGTAACTACTAAAGGTTTGTCACTTCAAATTTTACTTTGTTCTAAGGTCAGAAACATTCATTGTAATTTAATAAAGTTGGAAGAATAGGGACGCCTGGGTGGCTCAGTTGGTTAAGCGGCTGCCTTCGGCTCAGGTCATGATCCCAGCGTCCTGGGATCGAGTCCCACATCAGGCTCCTTGCTCGGCAGGGAGCCTGCTTCTCCCTCTGCCTCTAGCCTGACACTCTGTCTGCCTGTGCTTGCGCTCTGTATCTCTCTCTCTCTCTCTAACAAATAAATAAAAAAATCTTTAAAAAATAAATAAATAAAATAAAGTTGGAAGAATATTAGAGGAGAAGAACAAGCTACAGTCATTGATCTGTAGCATTTTACACATGTAATTATGTATTTGTAAGGTGTTTAGTATCATTTATGCATAAACATCTATAATTGAATTTATTAGATAATAATTATGTATGTTGTTCTTAAACAGTGCCTAAATTAAAGGTTTTGTAATTTGTATTGTCAATGAATACTCATTCTGAATTCTTACACATATAATTGCATTATGTAGCATATATTTATTTATTTTATTCTCCTTGTTTTATCATACTGTTTTGGTTAATATGGAGCTGGATAACAAGTTATTAGGTCTATCCTTTTAAAAATTAAATATTCTTAAAATTTAATGATGTTTTAAAAATTAAAATTTAAACAATAGATTAAGAATGCATTTTTTTAAAAGAGTATATATGACATTCTATAATCAATAAGAAAAAACATTTTCCTCTGATCAAGTAAATACCAGACAATTGAGAATATTTGATCAAAACATTTTATGTGATTTATTCTATTAAAGTATTATTTAAATGATTTTATTCATTATTTTACAGAAACATGTCTACATGTATTTGTTAGTAATTTGACAGTCACTGCATACAGTATCTATAATTGATTATTCTATTTATATGTAAAAATGTCTGAATGATTGTACTATAAAATATTAGCTATAAAACTTATGTTATGAAATGACAGACTAAAAATGAAATATAGTCTTCACACAACTCATACATTACAAGTTAGAGGTCAAGTACTTATTTATAATATAGTGATGCTTGGCTGTCATTGATAAAATTGCTACTATATTTATGATTTTGTAGACTGTTGAGGCAGCTGAGGTATATACAAACCAGCTTCACAAATTCTCTAAGCCTCACTTGACTCATCCATACACTAGCACTACATTTCCAAGTTCTCCAACCTTCTTTTATCCTTTCTCAAGATTTTCAACTATATTAATGAGGAGATTTGAGATAGCAAGAAGAATATATACATACATTTATATATACATATATATATTTTTATAGTCACTTTGATCAAGAAATATAAACACATGATATTACATAGATTTATTCATAAGATAAGGCAAGTACCTACAGATTTATTTTTTTTATTTTATTTATTTTTTTTAAAAGATTTTATTTATTTACTTGACAGAGATCACAAGTAGGCAGAGAGGCAGGCAGAGAGAGAGGAGGAAGCAGGCTCCCTGCTGAGCAGAGAGCCAGATGTAGGGCTCCATCCCAGGACCCTGGGATCATGACCTGAGCCGAAAGCAGAGGCTTTAGCCCACTGAGCCACCCAGGCGCCCCTACAGATTTATTTAATTCCACATCCTAATTTACATCATTAAGGATATGAATTACTTCCTCCTTTATATATATATTATCCTCATGGTATCAATTTTGCTGTCTGTTTCTCCTCACAGTCACAAAATAGCTGTCACAGCTTGTGGCAGTATTAAAAAAAACAAAACAAAAAACAGTGTCTACCATATTTATATGTATGTATTTATTCTGTGTGTGTGTGTGTATGTGTGGTTGGGAAGTATCTTTTATTATGTTTCTTTTTTCCCAGTCTTCTTCGAGTATACTTAATATATAAAAACCTTACACATATTTAATGTGTACAGTTTGATGAGTTTGGACATATGCATACACCTCTGACACCATCACCACAATCAAGGTAAAAACATTCATTACCTCCAAAAGATTTCTTGTATGTTCTTGTTTCTTTTTTTACTTCCCTTTATCCTATTTCTTCTTTCTTATTTTTTCTTCTTTCCTCTTTCTTCTTCCTTCTTCCTTCTTTATTCTTTCTTTTTCTGGTGGTGGTGGTAGTAAGAACACTTAGCATGGAATTTACCCTCTTAAATAGTTAAGTAACAATACCAGACTGTTAACTATAGGTGCTGTGTTATACAACAGATCTCTAGAACTTATCTTGTACAGTTATAACTTTATACCAGTGAAATAAGCAAGTCACAGAAGGAACATTCATGATTCCATTTGTATGTAATACCTAAAATAGTCAAATTTGTAGAACCAGAGAATAGAGTGGCGGTTGCAGGGGATAGGAGCATGGCAATAGGGAACTTTTGTTAGGTTGGTGCTTTGCACTTTTCTTCTTATTACTAAATTTTTCTAAGTCATTCAGAAATTTTCCTTCACATGTCACAATCTATGGCTCTAACAACTGCAGCTCTTCCTTGACAAGAAGAATTTAGCAAGGCTGATATTTAACTAGTTTGCACCAATGTGTGGTCTTTCCACTTAAAAATATCCTAACACTTACAGATAACTTGCCAAACAGCTGCTGATTAAAGCCCATCCAGAACTTCTACCACCCTATTCTCAGCAGCTTCTAATAGACAGTTCTTCAGACTGACAGCCCTCAGCCCCTTGTGGCAAGAGGCTTCCAGAATTTCTTTCCTGTGTTGAAGCAGCCCTCTACTTTGATTGGTGGATGCCTTTGTAATATCAGTTGCTACGTATTTTAGAGGTGTACTAGGGAGGATTAAGACCACTATGCTTCTTGTGAGGAACCCGTAGATATAGGAAGTCAGTGGGTTCCCTGATCAAATCAGAGTTCTGTTGAAAAAGTAGAAAGGAAATGGTTGGCAACTAAGCCATCTATAGTATCGGCTATAACACTAAGTGAGATAGAAGTCCTTATTTATATGTGATAGCTCTACACATGGTCTTTTGTGTCATCTTCCCCAAGGAATTCTTACATGCTTTATAAATACTGAGTATTTTTCACTTATAAGTCTAGCTAGCAGCAACAATAGAAAGCTGCTCTGTTCCTTGCAAGTCACTGCGTATTATTAGTAACTGTTCTGGCCATTGTCCTCAGAACACAGACACATTCCTTATCTGTACACCTCTCAATCCCAACCCCTGACACACATAAGACCAGTCTTAAAGTCTAGCTGTACTTTATTGAGAAACTAAAGAGCATGAATCAGAATGCAATGCAGGAATTTTTAAGAACAAAAAAAACTATAAAACTGATTATGTTTCTTAGAATCCATCAGCTACACAAGATTTTCTATTGACTTTTCCTTAGACCCTTGACTGCTATTTAGTTATAGGAGTTAGTGTCTTTTTTCCTGATTGAGGTTCCTTAATCACTTGTTCCCTATTTAGAGCCCAGCCTCTGAACTCTCCTTCACTGTAAGGTGAGGGGTGGGGAGTTAGGGGTGGAAAACCTCTGTCCTTTGCGTAATTCTATAAAACAGACTTCAACATTGTAATAATCTTCCTTGAAGAAGGAAATCCTGCCCAGAGGAAAACAATTCTAGACGTTAATATACAGAGCAATTTGGTATTGTCTCAGATCCTTATTTTCATTAAAAGAATCTTATTTCTCATTTATATCATCAAAAGCCCATTTAAGAGATTCCTATACTCCCGCTTCTCCCAAAAGATGACCTTTTCCCCAATGAACTTTGCCTCCAACTAATAAAACTTAGGAATTACATTTCTCTTAATTCTAGTCATCCATTATCAGATATTGGGGACAGGTCTCAGAAGACCCTCTGTAACAAGTTCCTTATAAAATGCCTCTAGAATTAGTCCTTTCAGTAGAATATGGCATATATGTAGCCTTAAAAAATAGCTAAACTGAAGAAGCCTTAAAGCAATATAGAATATTATTGAATGTATAACCAGTTTTTCTTATCTCAGACAATAGATAGGAATATCTTCCTATATCTAAAATATTCTTAGAAATATACAGGAAGTGTCCTTCCCTATCCCAACACATACATTCAGGACTGAATAAAGACAGCAAAGGAGATTGTTGACAATGACTCTAGAAACAGAAACATGTGGGTGCTCGGTACATAAGTTTGAAATATTAATAAAACTTTCTGACATCTTCTGATCTCTTTTGTCCCTCATCCATTTCAGTGGAACATTAACTCTTCTATGCTCACTGTTCCAGGAAAGGCTCTGTTAGCCTAAAGCAGTTTCTTCTTACTTTTGAATTTTATGTGTCTAGTCCTTGAGCAGAGTAGGAAGAACCTAGGATATAAACAGTAGGCTTTTGGAGAGCTGCAGGGAGAAACAGAGAGCATTCAGTGCTCTTTCAGACTGGGGAAAATAATGTGCAAATTAAAGTTAGGAGGAGGGAGGCACGTAAGTGGTAGTGGGTAGATGGAAGCAGTTTTCTTTGAAAAAGTCTTCGGTTTCCTGTCCCATAATTCAGATCCAAGAGAAATTAAAAATATACCAGAAATTTTGCACAACCTAATAGCAAGAAAACATGTATTTCATTTTTCAGGTTGATCTAGGGGAAGAAGGAGGCATTAGAGACCCAAGAAGACATGGACGGCTATGTGAAGAGCCTAAGTAAATGATCTTACACATACACCTATAGTTTCCTGTGTAGACACGTAGGAATAATTTCCTTCAGTGGGACTTGGAGAATTGAAATGAGGGATGATTCAGTGTCAACCCATATGCACTGACAACTAAAAACACGACAGGATGATGAATGTATTGGTAAATAGCATCATGGACAGATGATGATGAGAACCAGATGGCACTCTTTCAGCAGCCAGTAGCAAACGATCCAACTGACAAGGACTTAAACAATAAGGACATTCTTTACCTTACATAACAAGAACCCCTGAGGTCTGATCCAGTTAGCAGAACAATGATGTCATCAAGGCCCTGGATTTTTCATATTCTTCTCAGTCAACCTCAGGTGTTGACTTTAGTTCTATTTTTTCTTCAAGGATCATTGGACAGCTCCCATAGATCTTGGCATCATATTTACTAAACTGCCTCCAAGGAAAATAAGGGCAGTCTCTTGAAAATATATTTTTATTTGCAAGAGAGAAACTTGCTTAGGAACCCTAATGTAGTTTTCTGTTTGTATTTTAGAGGACATGGCTACTCTTAGCTGAAGTGCAGGGCAAAATTTGTGAATTCTGTTGGCAAGAAGGTGAAGTAAAAGGGCTTTGGAGGAAGAGGAGAAAATATGTGTCTGGTAAGTAAAAATGTATCAGTTATATTTACCATTATACACTTGTATACCACAAGTATGGAGTACACACACCCATGACCTTGAGAAGAGGGGAGGGATTTGTTCATTGACATTTATTCTTCAATGTTGGCAGAATTACTTAAGTAAAAACAGAAGCAAGCCAAAAAAATTACAGTGAGTTATATGAAAATACGGCTATATTTCTTACGTAATTAATTTTATGAAAAGAGACTCAGAATAAATATAAGAAGATAGAAACATATGAAACCATATGTATCATGTACATTTTTGAAAGGGACAAATGTGTTAGCATATTAGGTTATTAGTTACTGCGGTGCAGTAAGAAAAACTGTCCGTAAGTAAACCAAGATGTTTTCATCTGCTTTTCCTAGACAATGAGGTGACAGGGATTAAGACTCCCCTTTCTCAGGAGTGGAGCTACACCTACTGCCCCAGTGTCTTTCTCTATAGTATGGTTATAGTATGGTTGCCAGATAAAACACAGGCTGCTCAATTAAATTTGAATTTCAGAAAAAGCAGCAAATTCTATTTTAGTGTAGGTATGCCTCTAATACTGCACAATATATACTTAACTAAAATCTTGTCATCAATCTAAAATTCAAATGTATTTGAACTTCCTTTGTTTTTATTTGCTAAATCTTACAAACCTACCTTACCCAGAGGAGTTGGAATATCCCAGGACACCCAAATCTCCAAGGGCTCCTAGGTGCCCAGATCTCCCAAATATTACTCTTCAGTAGAAATTACCTTAAATTCAAACAATTTGGCCTGGAAGTAACTACAGTGGAGCTTGTGAATCTACCACATTTTGCACTTCACCAAAAAAAGCCAAAACTGTAGGGGTAAAGACTCCTTCCAATGGACCATGTCCAGCAAAGTACTCTAGTGCTTATATTATGCTTTCTGAGTTAATGGGAGATACACGCAGCCATGCCTTCTCTGGTCTTGCTGACCAAGCCTTATATGACTTTCCTTGCCTCCTTGATCCCAAGCCTCCAAGAAAATTAGTGCTATCTCTTACTTTTATGAAACAATACTACCCCCTTGAGCCAAGAGAGAGGTGAGATGTATGTCTACTCTTTCCACTTAGACATAGGTTCACCCTTTATTTCTTCATAACACATGCTAAAAGACTAATTCTTAGGACAGTGCTTGACGTATATAAAGCACTTAATAATTTTTTACTGAGTGAATGAATCAATTTGTTTTACTTTAGGACTGGGCACAATTCAAAGGAAACGCATTTTACAAAAAATAAGGCTTGATAGTCCTTGACTGCTTTTAGAAATGATAGGCTGAGGAAACCCATTTACAACTCCTACTAGACATTGATTTACTCTGATGAAGCATAACTTTATGAAGCTGAAACCTGGCTGAGTCCACTTGAATCCACTGATCAAAATTAACACCACCCTTGATGGAAAAAATGGAAACTAGGTGCAATTTAATGGGTTACAATAAGAGCACTACATTATTTCTGTGATATTCCTGCCAAAAAAGTATAAAATGAATCTAGAATGTAATCCTCGGGAACTATCAGACAAAGCCAAGTTGAGGGACATTTTGCTACTCTTGTAACCTGCAAAATTCTGAGGAACAGTCCTGAATTAAATGACATTAATGAAACTTGTAACTAAAAGGAATGTTTGGTCTTGAATTGGTTCATTTCATTATTGGGGCATTTGATGGAACTTGAATCCAAGGGTTAGATGGTAGTAATGTCTTAGAACTAATTTCCTGATCTTGATGGTTTTGCATTTGGTATATAGGAGAATTCCTGATCTACAGAAATAAAGCCCTAACTATTAACTGGTAATCATCATGTCTGAAAGTTACTGCAACAACCATCGTGAAGCTCTGTCTGCAGTCTACTCTCAAACCCCTGAAACAAAACAGTTTTTGTACTACTTTTTTAACTGAAATTATTGACCAATAACACACAACAAAAACTGGGAGGCTAACAGCTAGCAGTCCAGGCAGCAATTTGTTCTGCTGCAGGGTTTTTGGTCTCTGACATTTTTTCTCTAATGAGAGGAGACTATAGGTAGAAAGAACAATCTAGAATAGGTCTGCTGGGGAGGATGAGAAAGTAGAGCACTTTGGCAAAGAGATCAGCCATAAACTTTGTGAATCCCATGAATAAATTTCTTTTTTTTTTTTTTGCGTGGTAACTCAGAAGCCAGGTTTAAGGGTGACTTCCTTCTCTTGCTAGAATTTGAAGGTGTCCTAAAAAATGTAGTGCTCACCATGTGTAGAAAAGAGATCTAAAAGTTACTAAAGCCTATTGAATATATTCCTTATAAAAATAACATTTAAGTGGTTAGTTATGCAAAGACATTCTTTGTAATGCAGCTGCTTCTGGGGAGGGGAATCGGATGGTTAAGTTCTCTGAAAGAGGGAGATTTTTATTACATGCATGAATTGTGCACAATGTGCAAGCGTTTCCTTCCACAAAAATAAATAGTTATATAACAATAGTCATTATTTTTAATATGTCTATGCTGAAATAAGGGATCACCGTCTCTTTTGTGGTTAATAGAGAAAATGGATTCCAAGTATGGGAATATATGGTGAGAAAGAAACAAATGATCACATTTCTTCTCTCAGACAAGTTTATTTTTTGAGGTCATGGATACTTAAATTCTTGGTATGCTTTCTTCAATCTATTTTCTATAAGCCTTAGGACTAGTGTATATTATGCCCAAATTCTGATACTCTGCTTTTTTTTTACTTTTAGCTTTGTGTGTTGAATATTGTCGGTGCCCGAGCGGCTTGTAGCGCATGCGCAGTGATGCTTCTGGGCTCCGCTGTGCCCGCTGGTTGCCTCAAGGCGTCGCCGCCACCGGGTGGCAACGGTGTGGAGCTGCTCCGGCTGGGCCCGTGGGGGCGGGGGGGCGTCGCACGACTTTTTCGGTGACCGAAAGTAAACACGCCATTAAGATGGCGGCTGGATGCGAGTAGGTGGAACTTAGGATTTTGTATCTATGTGGCTGCGAGTGATTGGTTGTGCAACCTTGATATATATAGACATGCACAGGCGGGGGAGAAAAGAGAGATCCCAACAGCTATGCAGAAATAAAGCTTGCTTCGCTGAGGTCTCCTGGTCGTTCTTGCTGGCGAGAGCGACAGAATATCTTCTATTTTAGGGAATAATCATGAGTATTTTATTAATTTTTTTTTTTTACATAACTGAGTACTTTAGAGAAATTCTGATTAACATATGCATCAAAGTCTTTTAGCCAAATGCTGTTATACATCAAAATTCATGGACAAATTATTTGAATTGCAGACCAAATGGAATTGACTTAAATTTTAAGGTTGGAGTGGGGCGCCTGGGTGGCTCAATGGGTTAAAGCCTCTGCCTTCAGCTCAGGTCATGATCCCAGGGTCCTGGGATCAAGCCCTGCATCGGGTTCTCTGCTCAGCGGGGAGCCTGCTTCCTCCTCTCTCTCTCTGCCTGCCTCTCTGCCTACTTGTGATCTTTGCCTGTCAAATAAACAAATAAAATCTTTAAAAAAAAAATTAAGGTTAGAGTGACAAAAAAAGAAAACAAACAAACAAATAAACAAAAAAAAAAACTAATGATTTTGTAAAAAACAACTCCAAAGGTGTAGAATGTAATTACAGAATGTTAGTAAACATAAATAGATTGAACAAGATGGAATTATATCTAATGGAATCATATCTAGTGAAATGTTTTTTAAATTATGTTCCAAATCCATTATAAAATTCTTAAATACCTGAAAACTACTCTATGAGAAGTGAGTGTTCTATATGTTGATTCAGTTATATAAAAGTCAGTTGACAGCACACTTTTTTTTTTTTTTTTTAGGCATGGTCAGATTCTCTTTAATATGAGAAATATAGCAATATGCTTCCTGTTATTCTAGGAATCAAGATTCCTAGACTATAGTCCCATCACTGTCACTTAATATTTGTATTAACAAGAGGACATTAATAAAAGGGCAGCCTAATTTACAGAGTATAGTGAGCATAAACATACATTTCACATTATAATTTTGTGACTGTGTTTTGAAAATAATATTCTATGAATATATATGATGATAGGAAATAAAACTATGTGGAGGAGTTTGTAGAAATTATAAACTAAAAATTATCTGAAAAAAATCAGTATCTCAATATTTTCTCATATTTATTAGCAAGTACATATGCATGTGTCAAGGATACCTCATTCATTAAGTTTTCATTTAAATTCTCAATTGTGTCATGGTTAAAAATACACATAACATAAAATGCATCATCTTAACCATTTTCAAGTGTACAACTTAGTAGTGCTATCTGTTTGCATATTGTGAAGCTGATCTCCAGAACTTTTTATTCTGCAAAATTGAAACGCTCTATCCTTTAAACAACAATCCCTATTTCCCCCATTATCCAGTCCTTGGTAACTACCATTTTACTTTACCTTTCTTTGAATTTGACTACCTTAGCAACCTCATATAAGAGGAATCCTGCATTGTCTTTTTGTGATTGGTTTATTTCATATAGCATAATGACCTCAAGATGCATACAGTTTGAAGCATGTGACAGGATTTCTTTTCTTATAAGGCTGAATAATATCCCACTGTATGTATATATCACATTTTTTTAAATCCACTTATTCATTGATGGGCATTTGCATTGCCTGCCTATTCTGGATAGTTCTGCTCTGAACATCAGTGTGAAAATATCGCTTTGAGACCCAAATCCCAGTATGTACTCAGAAGTGGGATTGCTGCATCATATGATAATCCTATTTTTATTTTTTTGAGGGAATACCATACTTTTTTCCATAGTGGTTGAATCATTTTACAATCCCACTGACGGTGCACAAGGATTCCAAATTCTCTAGATCCTTGTCCACACTTGCTATTTTTTTTTAATAATAGCCATCCTAATGTGTGAAGTGATACTGTATTGTAATTTTGATTTGCATTTGTATGATGATTAGCAATGTTTAACAACTTTTTATATGCTGTTGGTCGTTTGTATATCTTCTTGGGGAAATGTCTATTTAAGTCCTTTGCCTATTTTTTAAAGAGTTTTGTGTTTTTGTTGTTGACCTTTAGGAGTTTTTTATACTATAAATATAAACCCTTTGTCAGATACATTATTTGCAGATATTTTTTCTCTTTCCATAAATGGCTTTTTCACTCAGTTGATTTTTTTATGCACAGAGGTTTTTAAGTTTTATGTAATTCTAGTTGTCTATTTTTGTTTTTTTTGCCTCTATTTTTGGTGTCATATTCAAGAAATATTTCAAATCCAGTGCTCTGAAGTTTTCCTTTATGACTTCTTCTAGAAATATTACAGTATATACAGGTCTTTAATCCATTTAAATTAGTTTTTGTACAGGGTATATTGTAAGGATCCAACATGGTTCTTTTACATATGGGTATTTGTTTTCCTAAGTAAATTTGTTGAAAACACAGTCTTCCAGTCTCTTTAGCATCCTTGTTGAAGATCATTTGACCACATATTAGAGAGTTTATTTCTGAATTCTCTACTCTACTCCATTAGTGTGCATGTCTTTATGCAAGTACAGCATTGTTTTGATGACTGTACTTTATAATGTGTTTGAAATCAGGAACTTTGAGGGCTCTAAGTTTGTTTTTCTTTCTTAAAATTGTTTTGGCTCTTTGGGAATATTATGAGTTTCTACATAAATTTTAGTATGATCTTTTTTTTTTTTTTTTAACAAAATACCTTTGGGATTTTGGTAGGGATTGTATTGAATGTTTAGAATGCTTTAGGTAGTACTGAAAACAATATGAAGTCTTTGAGTTCATGAACATAGGATACCTTTCCATTTATTTTTCTATTTAGTTTCTTCTAATAATTTTTTTTGTAGTTTTCAGGGCATAAGTCTTCCTCTTTTGTTAGATTTATTACTAAGTATTTTATTTTATTTTATTTTATGTTAACATAAGTTGAATTGTTTTATTAATTTCCTTCTTTGCTGATTTATTGTTAGTTTATAGAAATGTAATTGATTTTTGTGTATTGATTTTGTACCCTACAGAATTGTTGAAATTTTTTGTTTTAAAATTTTTGTTTGGTCTGTCTTTAGGGTTTTCTATATATACAATCATGCTACTACAACTAAGTAATTTTAGTTTTTCCTTTCCACTTGGAAAGATGCCTTTCTATTTCTAGCTTAATTATTCTGGATAGGACTAAATAATACCATACTGAATGTGTTGAGAGTGGGCTACTTGTCTTGTTTCTGCTCTTGAAAAGTATTCCGTCTATTACCATTAAGTATGATGTTAACTGTGGGCTTTTCATATATGACCTTTATTATGATGAGATAGTTTCCTTACATTCCTTGTCTGTTTAGTGTTTTTATCATGAAAGGGTGTTGAATGTTGTCAAATGCTTTTTATGCATCAATTTAGATAATCATGTGGTTTTAACCTCCATTCCATTAGTATATTGTATTGCATTCAATATTTTTTATATATTGAAACACCCTTATATTTTAGGTATAAATCTTTTTTGGCCATGATGTATAATCCTTTTAATATGCTGCTGAATTCAGTTTGCTAATATTTTGTTGCAGATTGTTATACCAATATTTATCAAGGCTATCAGTCTATAAATTTTCTTGTAGTAACTTTGTTTGCCTTTGGTGTCAAGGTAGTACAGACCTCAGAGATTGGTTGTAAAAACATCCCCTCCTCTTCAGTTTTGTGGAAGTGCTTAAGAATGGTAAGTTTTTAAATGTTTGGTAGTAGTCTCCATGGAGCCATCTCTAGTCCTGTGTTTATCTTTGTTGAGAAGTTTTTGATTATGGATTCATTCTCCTACCTAGTTATTGTTCTGCTAAGATTTTCTATTTCTTCATGATTCCATTTGTTTGGTTGTGTGTTTCTAGGAATGTATTTTAGGTAATCCAATTTGTTTGCATGAGGTTTTTTGTAGTTTGTTTTAATCATTTCTATCTGTTCAGGGGTGTAATGGTCCCTTTTTAATTTCTGAATTTAGTTATTTAAGTCTCTGTTCTTTTCTTAGTAAATTTACCATTTGTATGGAATATCTTTTTCCATCATTTCACTTTCAGTCTTTATGTGTTTTCATTTCTAAAGTGAGTTTCTTATAAGTGGCATGTAGTTGGATTTTTTTTTTTTTTGATTCATTTAACCAATGTATGTGCTTTGATTTGGGAATTTAATCCATTTACATTTAAAGTAATTGTTGATAGAAGACTTAGTATTGCCAATTTGTTAATTGTTTTCTATATATTTTGTAGCTTCTTTGTCTTCCATTTTCTCTTACTGCCTTCCTTTAAAGAAACTGCCTTCCTTTAGTTTTTATTAGTTTTTGTAATGAAATTATGACTAAAGCTGCTTTAAAGATCCATGGGGAAGCTTCTGAGTGGGAATAAGTTTTGCAGTTATTTGGGCAAATACCAAGTAGTGTGGTTGTTGAATCTTATTATAAGAATGTATTTCGTTTTTTAAGAGATTTCTAGACAGTCTTCCAAAGTGGCTGCATTATTTTCTTAACACTGAATAACGTGATTCCCTGTTGTTCTGCATGATTGCCAGTATTTGGTGTTGTTAGTTCTGGATTGGACACTTTAATAGGTAAATAACGGTATCTCATTTTTTAAAATTTCCATTTCTCTGATGACCTTTGTTGTGGGGCATCTTTTCATATACGTTTTTTGCCATTTTTGTATCTTCCTTGATGAAATAAATGTCTGTTAAGGTCTTTGGCCTATTTTTGAATTGTGTTGTTCATGTTCTATTACTGAATTTCAGGAATTCTTTGTATATTTTGAGTGACAGTCTTTTATTATATATTTTGTTTTGCAAATGTTTTCTTTCAGTCTGTGGAAAAACAAACAAACAAACAAACAAACTCTTAAAAGTGTCTTTTGTAGGGGCCCCTGGGTTGCTCAGTGGGTTAAGCCTCTGCCTCCGGCTAAGGTCATGATCTCAGGGTCCTGGATTGAGCCCCACATCAGGCTCTCTGCTCGGTGGGGAACCTGCTTCTCCCTCTTTCTCTGCCTGCCTCTCTGCCTACTTGTGTTCTCTCCCTCTCTGTCAAATAAATAAAATCTTTAAAAAAAAAAAAAGTGTCATTTGCAGACCTGAAGTTTTTCATTTTAATTTTAATAAAGTGCCTCTTTGTCAGTTTTTCTGTCATGTATTGTTCCTTTGTGTTGTATCTGAAAAATCATCACCAAACCCATGGTTATATTGATTTTTCTTATGTTATTTCCTAAGAATTTTATAGTTTTGCCTTTTTCTGCATGTAGATGTGCTGTTTTTAAAAAGACTATCCATTTGTTGGTAATCATCTCTTTCTCCCATTGTATTGTCTCTGCTTCTTTATCAAAATCAATTATGGCAACATTTTGAGGAACCTCCATGCTGTTTTACAGAGTGGCTGCACCAGCTTGCATTCCCACCAACAGTGTAGGAGGGTTCCCCTTTCTCCGCATCCTTGCCAGCATCTGTCATTTCCTGACTTGTTTATTTTAGCCATTCTGACTGGTGTGAGGTTGTATCTCATTGTGGTTTTGATTTGGAAAAAGGACAGCCTGTTCAATAATTGGTGTTGGGAAAATTGGACAGCCACATGCAGAAAAATGAAATTGAACTATTTCCTTACACCACACACAAAAATGGATGAAGGACCTCAATGTGAGAAAGGAATCCATCAAAATCCTTGAGGAGAACACAGGCAGCAACCTCTTCGACCTCAGCCGCAGCAACATCTTCCTAGGAACATCGCTAAAAGCAAGGGAAGCAAGGGCAAAAATGAACTATTGGAATTTCATCAAGATCAAAAGCTTTTGCACAGCAAAGGAAACAGTTAACAAAACCAAAAGACAACTGACAGAATGGGAGAAGATATTTACAAACATATCAGATAAAGGGCTAGTTTCCAAAATTTATAAAGAACTTAGCAAACTCAACACCCGAAGAACAAATAATCCAATCAAGAAATGGGCAGAAGACATGAATAGACATTTCTGCAAAGAAGACATCCAGATGGCCAACAGACACGTGAAAAAGTGTTCCGTATCACTCAGGGAAATACAAATTAACTGCATTTTTTAAAAAGAGTGTTGAATGTGATAACCTTGTTCCTGATCTTGCTGGGAAAAGCTTGAGTTTCTCACTATTAAGTATAATGTCAATTGTAATTTTTTAAAATATATGTACTTTATTAAGTTGAGGAAGTTCTCTCTTCCTAGTTTGCTGAGAATTTTGAACATGAATGGATCTTATATTTTGTCACATCTCTTTTCTGCTTCTACTAGTATGATCATGTGATTTTTCTTCATTAGCCTGTTGATATGATAATTAATTTATTTATCCAGTCTTGCATGCTTTGGATAAATGCCAGTCTTGCATGCTTTGGATAAATGCCACTTGATTGTGTTCTGTAATGCATTTTATCCATGGTTGGGTTTGGTATATGAATATTTTGTTGATGAGAGATATTGGCCTATGGTTTTTGTATAGTATGTTTTTCTAGTTTCAGTTTAGGGCAATGCTGGCCTCACAGAATGAGTTAGGGAGTATTTTCTCTGCCTCCATTTCTGAAAGAGATTATAGAGGATAAGTATAATTTCTTAAGTTTTGATAGATTTCTCCAGTAAAACTAGCGGGGCATGATATTTTCTATATTTAAAGGTTATTTGGTATTGATTCAATGTCCTTAGTCCATATAATCCTATTCAAGCATATTTCTTCTTGTGTGTATTTTACAATTGTGTCTTTCAAAGAATTGTTTAAAAATTGTTCATGGTATTCTTTATCATTCTTTTTATCTATCTGAGATCTGTACTGATGTCCTCTCTTTCTTTTTTAATATTAGTAATTTGTGTGCTCACTTTTTTTTCTTATCCTGGCTAGAGGCTTACCAATATTATTGGCCCTTTCAAAGAACTAACTATCTTTTGGTTTTAGTGATTTTCTACATTGATTTCCTATTTTCAATTCTAGCAATTCAGTGGCCTGTAGCAAATTGAAGAAGGAAGGAAATCAAGTGCTGGACTGCTAGAGGAGACACATGTTGGGTCCATAATGAATATGGAACAGTTGAAATCTCAATTGGTGATCTACTCTGAATTTATGAAAGAAAGAAAAGGTAAAATAAAATTTCATCTTGTGTAAACAATTTAAGTTTGTGTTATTTTTTAAAGATTTATTTATTTGAAAGAGAGAGCATGTGAGCACATGCATGAGTGGGGAGAGGGAAAGAGGGAGAGAATCCTCAAGCAAATTCCCCACCGAACATGGGGCTGACTTGGGGCCAGTCCTACCACCCATGAGATCAGGACCTGAGCAGAAGCCAAGAGCCATTTGCTGAACCAACTAAGTCACCCAGCTACCCCTAAGTTTTGTTATTTTATTTTATTTTATTTTTTAATTGTTGCTAGTATATGGAGCTGAACTTTTCATAATTGTTACAGGCTTCATACCATACTGTTTTATCTTTTCTTGATTACAAATTTTAAGTTGATAATTCTTAGAATCTGAAAGAATTTCAACATTTTCAAGAGGATCCAAGTGGAAACAATTATAAATATTTCTAGTTACTAAAAGAACAACCCAAATGGAATATGCATCCTTTTAGGAATCATGGAGATTAATAATCAATATTTTGAATAGTGCAGCTATAGAGATTTTTTAAAAAGATTTTATTTATTTATTTGACAGTGAGAGAGACTGTGACAGAAGGAACACAATCAGGGGGAGCAAGAGATGGAGAAGCCTCCTGCAGAGCAGGCAGCCTGATGCAGGGCTCGATCCTAGGACTCCAGGATCATGACCTGAGCTGAAAGCAGATACTTAATGACTAAGCCACACAGGATCCCTGCTCAGAGATATGTGTCATTTACCCATTAATTTTCCTGGTTTGACCTGTGCAGTAGTCTGATATGTGTTGGAAAATGACAGTAGTTTATAAGGATATTAACTGGGTGGTGTAATTATAGCAACTTTTTTAGATATAGTCTTTTTTTTTTATAATGTCATAATTCCCTGGCATTGGAAGGGAGTTATGTGCCCATAAACTTGTTTCCTCCTTCTTTTTAAAAAAAAAAAAAAAAAAAAACTTGCCTATTCTAAGAAATACAGATCATCAGGAATTAAGCTTTTTCATTCCTGCCTTAAGACTAGGTGATATTCAAAATTTGTGCCATAATATAGTCTTAAATGACATTTGACAGCTCATTGTTTCCACAGGCTATCATCCTGGGCCACCTAACTAATAACTTCTTAGTGGACTGTGGAAAAATGAGGAGATCAGGGAGCAGCAAGTTCAGGTCCCTCACAAATGGGGTAAAACAGTAGTGGTTAATAAAGGAACTATTTATAGATATCTTTACCCCCCACAAGTGTAAAACACTAGGTTAATAAGAGAACTATATATAGATCTCTGGAAGTCATGAAAAAGAAAAAACAACAACAACAACAACAAAGGGTATGGAGGCATCTCAGTGTAGCAAAGAGAGGGAGTTCTTATCCCTCTACATCAGATGGGATAAAAGGAAGAAAGAGTTGTACAAATCTAGAGATAGTAGCTATACCCATGGAAGATGTCAGCTTGATAGAAGTTATGTGGTCCTTATATGAATGTAGTCTTCCCAGAGCAAATAACATGGAATATGCTATGAAAAACATACTCAATGAAAAAAAAATTATAAAAAAAAAGAAAGAAAAACATAGTCGATGAAAAGATAATATCCAGTAACAGTATGCAAACAGGTTTGTAGGTCTCTATGGGTTTTTGAGGCAAAGTAGATGGGGCCAACTGTCCAGCTGTTGTCCATTGTCCATTTTCTGGAGATTAATTAGCAGTGGGAACCTTGGGAACTGTGCAGCTTTAGCTGACATTGTAAATTAAGTAATAACTGCTAGTTATCAATTGAGGTTATTTATTATTATTCCATCAAGTGAAAGTAGTATTTATTACTATTCCATCAAGTGAAAGTAGTATGTATTAACAGATCCAAGACAAAAGCAAGACTGTCATAAACCACATTGTCCTAGCCTGTTTATGCTATTGCCGAGCTCTCTGTCCACAACTGGGTTTAACCTGAGTGGTGCTCCCATGTAATGCTTACATGAAATAATGGCATTACTTCCTCAGTAATGTTTGGGGAATAAATAATCATGATATTGAGAATTATTGTCTCTTACAGAATGATATAAATCCTTTGAACGAGTGGATAGTGTATGGCACTACCTCAAATTGCTTGGGTGGATGTGTGTGTATGTATATTTGCTTGTACACATGTCTATTTACAATTACCCAAAACTAGAAGTGTGGGTGGAGTTTTGCAAGAATATATTTAATAACTCACTTAAAAATTTTGTCTGCATCTCCATGACTCTGACTTCAGTTTGTTCAGAGGTATTCATAATCAAATTGTGAGAAAAATTTTCACCAAAGAATATAATTAGAAGCCTGATAAAGTGGCTGAGATTGCTACCTGGCCCTTTCAAACAACTATTGCCAAGAGGGATGGAGAAAGAGAGGGTAGGGAGAAAGGCTAAAGTGATTGTCATCCTTTTTTGAGGATAAATAGTGTGTTTGCTAAACAGTGTGGCAGGAAAGAGAATCTTTAGAACCTGGAGGAGTGTCTAGTACAATAACATGGTCATTAAGATTCTATTAAAAATTAAGCCTACAATAATTCCAAAATCTCAGAAAAGTTTAAAAAGTACTCCTAGATAAAGAATTTTAACTTGAACATACCGGTAATAGGAGGGGAAGTCATAGTTATCAGCTATAACATTGAAAATAGTTACACAATTTATTTATTTATTTATTTTAAAGATTTTATTTATTTATCAGAGAGAGAGAGGGGGAGAGAGCGAGCACAGGCAGACAGAATGGCAGGCAGAGGCAGAGGGAGAAGCAGGCTCCCTGCCGAGGAAGGAGCCCGATGTGGGACTCGATCCCAGGACGCTGGGATCATGACCTGAGCCGAAGGCAGCTGCTTAACCAACTGAGCCACCCAGGCGTCCCATTTCTGGCTTCATATGAATTATAATAGAAAATTTTTAAAAATGATCCTTCCCTATTATTATATAGGGTGTTGGGTATGGTTAAACCTAGTCTCCAGTTTTCCAAATATTGTAAATTAAGAAAAAAATAGGCAGCTTTCAAAGATCTTGTGTTTAGAGTTGGATACCATCACAGAGATTGGGTTTGGACTACTTATTTTGGAGAAGGAAATATTGTGTGTGTGTGTGTGTGTGAGAGAGAGAGAGAGAGAGAGAGAGAAATACATGAAACAGAATCTAACATAAGATAGGGACATTTTAATTGTATCTAGAAATTGCATATGTAATTGAATGTCTACTTATATGAGGAGTGAAACGCTTATTCTCTTTTCCCCCTTTCTATACTCTCTGTTCTTATATTATGGAGGGCACATATTGCATGGAGCACTGGGTGTGGTGCATAAACAATAAATTTGGAATGCTGAAAAGAAATTTAAAAAAATAAATAAAAATGTTATAAAAAATAAAGACATCACTAGAGCTAGATTTTTAACATTCCATGAAGTCATATTGAGACTGTCAGTAACCTCAAGTGCTATCAATTTGCCTTTATTAAAGGATGAACTGTGATTCAATTTAGCTTCCACTTCTTAGCATTTGAATGTTGAGTGGAGTATCACAGGCTGCCTAGACTTTGGAGCTAGATAGACCCAATGATAGTAGCTTGGAAGAGAGTCTCCATAAGTTTTTACAGCTGTTTCTTTTACGTCTTAATTTTATAATTGACTTTGATTTGATTAGTTGCCAAGTAAAGTATTCTTTCAATAAATTTCCAGTCAGTTTCTATTTTTTTTAATCGAGGAATTATTGATATACCAAGCATTATTTTCAGTGGTACCGCAAGATTCAATATTTGTTTATATTGCCAAATGATCACAACCAATATATATAGTTAATATACATCACTATATACAGTTTCAAAAGTTCTTTCTTGTGATGAGAATTTTTAAGGTCTGTTGTCTTAGCAACTTTCAAATACACAATACAGTATTTTTAACTGTAGTCACCATACAGTATGTTACATCTTCATGACTTGCTTATTTTATAACTGAAAGTTTGTACCTTTTTTTTTAAGATTTTATTTATTTATTTGACAGAGAGAGATCACAGTAGACAGAGAGGCAGGCAGAGAGAGGGAGAGAGGGAAGCAGGCTCCCTGCTGAGCAGAAAGCCCGACGTGGGACTCGATCCCAGGACCCTGAGATCATGACCTGAGCGGAAGACAGCGGCTTAACTCACTGAGCCACCCAGGTGCCCCAAGTTTGTACCTTTTAACCACCTTCATCCATATGGCCTTGTCTCTCTCTGGCAACCACCAATTTGTTCTCTGTGAACTTCTGTTTTTTGTTTGTTTGTGTTTGTTTTGTTTTGTTTTTAAGATTCTGCATGTAAGTGAGACTATATGGTATTTATCTTTATCTGTTTGATTAATTTCATTCAGCATAATGCCCTTAAGGTCTATTCATGTTGTTACTAGTAGCAGGATTTCCTTTTTCTTATTCCAGAATAATATTTCTGTGTGTGTGTGTTTGTGTGTGTATCACATTTTTTTTTATTCATTCATCTTATTGATGGACATTAAGGTTATTTCTATATCTTGATTTTTGTAAATAATGCTTTTTTTTTTGTTTTTAATACCCACCACCCAGTTCCCCCAATCTCGCACCCCCACCCTTTCAAAACCCTCAGGTAAATAATGTTTCTTATTTATTTATTTATTGGACAGAGACAGTGAGAGCACAAAAGAACAGGGAGGAGCGGCAGAGGGAGAGGGAGAAGCAGGCTCCCCACTAGGAGGGAGTCTGAGCAGGGTATCCATCCCAGGACCTTGAGATCATGACCTGAGCTGAAGGCACATGTTTAACCAATTGACCCCCAAGTGCCCAGTAAATAATGTTTCAGAGAATGTAGGTGTTGATATGTGTTTTTGAATTAGTGTTTTGTTTTCTTTGGATAAGTAGTAGAATTGTTGGATCATATAGTAGCTCTATTTTTTTCCCCCCTTTGGGGTTGTCCATTCTCTTTTCCATAGCGCCTACCTCAATTTTACATTCCCACCAACAGTGTACAAGGGTTCCCTTTTCTTTACAACTTTGTCAATACTTGTTTTTCTTGTCTTTTTAATAATATCCTTACAGTTATGAGGTTATTTTATAGCTTTACATTACTTCATTTTGTTTAAAGATTTTATTTTTAAGCAATTCCTGTACTAATGTGTGGCTTAAACTCCCAACCCCAAGATCAAGAATTGTGTGGAAAAAAAAAAAAAAATCACATGCTCTACTGACTGAGCCAACCAGATGCCCCTGTATCTTTACATTATTTAGAATCAGAGATTCCAAACTGTATTACTGACCTTTCTTTACCACATAAGGTAAGAATTGTGTTCGTTTGCAAAACAACAACAACAGCAACAACAAAACACACACACACACACAAAACCCCAAAACAGAGATCTTACTAGAATGGTTTAAACACAGAAGAGTTAAGAATCTTATCTAAAATAGTGTTGATAAGAGGCACTCTGGCGCTAGTCTGATAGTTCTATAGTTACCAGTTATCAGGGAACCAGTCTTGTGTTTTGTTTTGTTTTGTTTTTAAGATTTTTTTTTTATCTATTTGACAGAGAGAGAAATCACAAGCAGTCAGAGCAGTAGGCAGAGAGAGGGGAGAGCAGGCTCCCCGCCGAGCAGAGAGCCCGATGCGGGGCCCAATCCCAGGACCCCGGGACCATGACCTGAGCTGAAAGCAGAGTCTCAACCCACTGAACCACCCAAGGGCCCCTTGATTTTTGTTTTTTTAACTTGCTCCATGGCACTGGAATCAGATCTGAAGTTCCTCTAATGTATAAGATGGCAGCCAGAATTTCATACATGACTTCTTTATTTTAAGAGGAAAAAATAAAGGAGAATAAAAAAAGAAAAATTAACACCTTTTAACAAAGTCATCTTCCTAATATATTTCCTGGTATATTTCATTATCCAGAACTTGGTCAGAAGGATACTCTGAGCTGCAAAGGGAGTTGGGGAATGTGGTCTTTAGGGTGGCCAGCAATATGCTTAGCTGAAAAGCAAGAATCTGTTACTAAGGAGTATGTGGAAAACAGCAATTTTTCTGCTACTTTCTTCCTAAATAACCCTTCTAATTTGTTGTGTGTCTTTATACTATAACTGAAATATTTCTGTTTTAAAATTTTAATGCATACTTTAGATTATTCTTTCTTAAACATCCAGTCTAAGTTGCACTTTGGTTGCTGTACAAATAATTTGTGGAAGTCCAAAGGAAACCATACCAAAAAAAAAAAAAAAAAAAGCTTCATTTCACAATTTCTTACTTGAAGTAAGTTTTGTGAGCTAGAACAGTCCAACATGCAATCATTGTTTTGGAACTTGGGAATAGTTATCGATGGCTCTGTTAGTTATTTTTTTAGTGGGGGATAAACACATTTTATCTCATTTATATTAAATAAAAAGCTATTGGTATTTGTATTTTACTATTTAGATGTTTCACTATTTTAACATATTATTTTCTTTCTTTCTTTTTTTAAAGATTTTATTTATTTGACACAGAGAGAGAGAGAGAGATGAAAAGCAGGCAGAGAGACAGGCAGAGAAAGAGGGGGAAGCAGGCTCCCTGCTGAGCAGGGCTTGATCCCAGGACCCTGGGATCATGACTTGAGCGGAAGGCAGAGGTTTAACCCACTGAGCCACCCAGGCGCCCCACCATATTATTTTCTTTATTTTACAACTAATATGTTTACCTTAAAGTAACACATTTTTAGTAGAAAATGAAAAACTTAACATCAGTTCCCTAGGAATTGAGGAGAAGACTTTACATAGTTTATTTCTGTACTCTCTTTTGTTAGCTGGTAAAGCAGGTAAATGTAGACAACAGTAATCAGTGGTTGGAGTGAACAGTGTCTCACTATACAAATAGAATCCTAACATAATTGGTAAATTAAGAATGATTTTTCTCAGGGCGCCTGTGTGGCTCAGTGGGTTAAAGCCTCTGCCTTTGGCTCGGGTCATGCTCTCGGGGTCCTGGGATTGAACCCCGCATCTGGCTCTCTGCTTGGCAGGGAGCCTGATTCCCTCTCTCTCTCTCTCTGCCTGCCTCTCTGCCTGCTTGTGATCTTTCTCTCTGTGTCAAATAAATAAAATCTTAAACAAACAAAAAAAAAGAATGATTTTTCTATGTAGTTTATTCTACAGGCTCAACCAGTAGAAATAGTGATTTTAATTTGCCCTTCTGGGGCAGTTCCTCCATATAATTCTCACCTTTTTTATACCTTGACCTAGCCATTGTGGTCTGTCTGAAAATATGTTCTCGTTTGGCTTTTTTCCTCCTCTTGGCATTTTTAATCTTTCTGCTACAGTTTGCCCTATCCAAGTTGCCACTCTTTCACTTAAATACAATTCCATAGTGAGGTAGAGGAAGGGGAGGATAAAGAAGCTGATATTCTGATTTAGCCACAAATGGATTATTTGAAATTAGATCTTCAAATTTCATAAGGCAAGGATTATCAAATTTTATTCTACCTTCTACATGCTCTGAAACTCTTATATTAGTTGCATTATAAGTGGTTCCCAATTATAAATAGTGCTAGATGCATTCAGTAAGAGATGAGGACAAAAAACCAAAAACCAAAAAACAAAACAAAACAAAACTCCATTTATTCTAGAGTGAGTGTACATGTATATAATCATAGATATTTATATTTTTCTATTAATAAAAGTGATTTTAAGCAAAATTTTACAAATGCACAATTACTACATATATTATGTTCTTCTATGCCACCTTTATTGTAGAATTTGTACTTCAAAAAGTGAAGAGTTTTGGCCATGTAATTTTGAACTGAGTTAAGTGAATATATAGTTGACGACAGACTTCGTGGAAATACTAATGAATGCAGTTTGAATATTTTGTTTCCCTTAGTTATCAGTTTTTCAATCAGTCTAAAAAACATAGAAATTTGAAGCCTGGATACTATGCATATATTTTCCTATTCAGTAATACACAAGTTGCACTCAAATTACAGCTTAGGGTCCTATGGAAAATTTACTAACAAGTTCCTGATTTAAATATTTTAAAGGTAAATTTCATTTCTTTATTTATCTATAAGTACTTCATGTTTTTAAATTGTGAAATTCAGATTTCACTGTTTTCAAATTGTGAAATTCAGACTTCACAATAATCAATTGGTCCAGAAAATATATCCCTCTTGTTTGTAATTTTTTTTTAAATATTTATTTATTTGAGAGAGAAGGTGGGAGGGTGTGAGGAAGAGGTGGGGAGAGAGAGAGAATCCCTAGCAGACTCCCCACTGAGCATGGAGCCTGCCACAGGACTCTCAGGCTCCATTTTATAACCCTGAGATAACAACTTGAGCCAAAATCAAGAATAGGAAGCTTATCTGACTGAGCCATCAAGGCGTCCCTGCCCACGCTTATTTTTAAAACAGGACAACATGTAGTAATTTTTTCTTCTCTGAGTTTTTATACAGTATGTGATCCTTTGTAGAATATATTTAAAAATATCTGAAAAAAATCTGGAAGTCTGTGTTTTCCCTAGAGTGATTACATTATATTCTATTTGCAACTTTAAAATGAAAGAGAATCTCTGTATTGTATATCTGAAATTCATATAACATTGTATGTTGATTGTTATGGAATTAAAATAAAATGAAATGAATTAAAAATAATATGAAGAGGAAAAAGAGAGAAGTACTTCAGGAGCTTTTCTGGTGGCATTTTTCCTCATGATTGAGTTCTCATACTGATTATCAAACTATGAAATGAATATTAATTAAAACAGACTACGTCTGAAAGTTAAAAAACTAATTAAGTAAATAAAATATTTATTTTATTCATTCAAAATATGCCTCTCTGTTTCTATGGGAATTTCAGAGATTCAATTAGATTAACTCAGACTTTGTGGGAAGAGACTTTGTTGCTGAGGTTCAATAAAGGTTATCTAAGCCTGTAAATTTACTTTGAAAATCATACAGCAAATAGTCTATTTAGTCAGCCAGAAAACATCACTCAGCTTAGTGTTGAGCTTTAAGAATAATAAAGAGCTCAGCATGCCGAATTTATTCACATGCCTTATATGAGTGATTAACTTTAACTTCAGAATTTTATTTCAAGAATATATGAATTATACTTTTGTAAAAGGTATAATCTTCTTTCTAATGACCATTTTATAGTGACCCAAATAATCTAATTTCTATAAACTATGTGCTTTATCATATACAGTTTAAATAAATGTATTCATAAGCTTATACCAGATTTTAACCAGAATTGTTTAATTAAAGATAAGACATCATGTTGAATGAGGAGGGAGTATACATAATCCCTGCCTGATTTAAAAAATTCATAATAGCCTCTTTTTGTTTTAATTCTAATTTTGAGACATTTTCTGAGTTTTAAAATTCCCCAGCATCCTTTAATGTTGAGACAATCTAATATAAATCAGAGACATTTTATTGAGAAATAATGGGCATGGCATTTTTGTGTAAGTGCATTAGTTTCCATGGAAACATAGCAAATATTCTTTACGCTATTTCTTTTAACAGAATGTGTTACAAATTATTTTTAAAGTTACTTTGTGTGACTTAGATATTATGCTACTAATAGAAATGTACTATTGGACTTCATGATAGACAGCTATGGCCTGCAAGTGCAGAAAATAATAAAATCCTTTCTTATAAACAATCTCTCCAACTTACAAACATGACTTCAGTTTTAGGTTTTTCTTTCTTTCTTTCTTTCCTTTTTTTTTTGAAACTTAGTAAGAAAAATAATTTTTAACAAGGAAATTCTACTCTGTTTTATGGCTAACGCTTTAAGGCTGGCTAAGAACAGATTCAGTAGAGTGAGAAATCACCTCATGACTCTTGAACCTTCATAAGCTAAATAAAATTGTTTGTGGTGATCCCTTGAAAACTTTATCTGAGACTCAATACTAGTTGAAGTGGAAAAATCATGGCTCAAAATTCTATAATGCTGTAAAGAAGAAATTGGGTCATATTGGCCAGGGTTAGTGAGGGCATGATTGAAAAGCTGAACAGGAGTGTGGTTTGACTCTGGTGAGATCTCACTAAGCTGTTAGGTCAAAGTTGTGCTGACAGGGAGCTGTACCTGAGAACCAGGCAGGACTTTAGCATTTTACTGTGGATTTCCCCAAAGAATTTTTCTTAGACCAATCAACTGGATAGATTACATGTAGGTGTATATATTGTATAAGGATTTGATTTATAATATTTAATGGTAATATGAGTTGGTTTGACAAATTAAATGCCTCTCTATATTTCTTATTCATATAGGGAAGTTATGGAGAGATTGAGGAAATAAGCTATATATCAATATATCCGATGTATGAAATGCCATATAGATATTTAAGTGTGTGAGTTGGAATGTGGGAAAAGCATGTAGAAGAAGATGTTAGGAATTACTCTTCACCTGACAGTCAATATATAAATTGGATAATGAGGTGTAAAACCTTACTTTTGGCTGCATAAAGAGCATAAAAATATCATTTTGTCTGTTTTGTTTTTTTTCTATGTATAGTTTACTATGTTTTTCTCCAGATGCTACTAGATATTAGGTGGAAAGAAGTGCCAAATACATTTTATTTCATTTTAAAAAGACTTTATTGATTATGTATGCATACACACATATACACAAATATATCTAGTTGAATAAATCTTAATATCATCTCTTTAATGAAACCATCACTGTAATCAACATAGTCAACATTTCCTTCCCCTCAGAAAGTTCCCTTATGACTCTTTGCTGTAGGTCTACCTTCAGTCCTGACCAATCACTTCTCTGTTTCTGTTATTCTAATATTTTATCTATCTATATATCTATCTATTTTAAGATTTTATTTATTTATTTGACAGACAGAGATCAAAGGAAGGCAGAGAGGCAGGCAGAGAGGCAGGCAGAGAGAAAGGGGGAAGCAGACTCCCTGCCAAGCAGAAAGTCCAATGTGGGACTCCATCCCAGGACCCTGGGATCATGACCTGAGCCGAAGGCAGAGACTTTAACCCACTGAGCCACCCTGGCGCCCCAATATTGTATGTTTTATATTATCCCATTTTTTATCTACATCAAGTTAATTTTTGGACACAGTGTGAGGTAAGGGTTGAGAATTATTTTTAAGTTCCATACAGCATTTTTTTTTAAAAACACTGTTCTTTCTCCACTAACTTTCCTTGGCATATCGGTAAAAATTAATTACGATAGGTGTATTTCTATTTCTAGACTCTGTTTGTTTTAATTGACCTACATGATTACTTTTATGTTAATTCTATACCATTTTGATTACTGTAACTTTTCACTCAAACCTGAAATCAAGCAGTACAAGTTTTTTAGCCCTGCTCTATATTTCAAAAGTCAAACAAGTTTTTTGTTTTCTTTTGTTTGTTTTTATTTTCTTTAAAGATTTCATTAATTTATTTGACAGAGACAGTGAAAGCAGGGACACAAGCAGGGGGAGTGGGAGAGGGAGAGTAGGCTTCCCACAGAGCAGGATCCTGATGTAAGGATTGATCTCAGGACACTGGGATCATGACCTGAGCCAAAGGCAGGCATTTGATGACTGAGCCACCCCGGTGCCCCCAAATAAGTTTTGAAAGAGTGAACTATACAAAACTGTCTGCTTCTTAATGAAGAACTTCATAGAACCTTTAATAAGTTGATGTGATTTGTAAATTCCCAAAGTTATTCAGAACTCATATTTCTCCCCTTCTACATGCACAGGATACATTGCAAGCTTATATCTCTACAAATACTTTGAAAGGTTTGCATTTGAGGGGTAGTAGCATACAGTCACACAAGATAAACAATGCATTTGAATCCAGCAATTGGTGTCCTATTCCAAGAAGATTAAGAACACATTGACTGCCCCTGGGGCTAATAATACATTATATGTTTATAAAAAAATTTTATATATATTAAAAAGAACACATTGACTGTAAGTAAGTGGAATGCAACACAAACTGGTGGGGTAACAATATTTGTGAAATTAACATACGCAAATTCAATTACTCTTGTCTGGTAGAAAGGAAAGAAAAAAAATAAGTTTGAAGAAACAAAATAAAAATTTAAATATTGCAGTAGATTCCTTCTTACAGTAAGCCTCCAAAGCAAATATCAACTGAGAAGCATCTGTTCCTACATGAAGAAATAAACTGTCATGAACTTACTGTGAGACAATATGTTTGATAGTACACTTTATATGGATGACTGAAGGGTTATTTATAATTTTAAGTATATTTAATTGTGCTTCCATATACTTCCTTTAACATCTATAGTCATAAAGTGCAACTCATATGTAATCCCTGGTTAATCTTTTTATTAAATGGAAGTCCTGTGCTCTGAAGTCTTAGTTACAAAGTCAGGGCGGACAGAGGACAAAAGCTGTCTCCCAGTAATAAGAAAAGAAACAAAGTGACACTGAGGGCTCTGTCTTGATTTAAAATAACTTCAGGAATTAAGAGGCATTCCATTACAAGGTCATGAAGATATTCTCTTACGTTTTCTCAAACAACTGCTATATTTTATATATTACATTTAGATCTATGATTAATTTAGATTGTGTATATTATATATATTGTAAGGCATAGGTTAAGTTTATTTCTTTCTATATGTATGTTCAATTATTGAATCAAGTGTCTTTTTCTCCAGCAAATTGCCTTTGTACTTTCGTACAAAATCAATTAACAAGGTGTAGGTAGGCCTATTTTTAGGTTCTCTTGGTTGTTTACTTGATCTCTGTGACTGTCCTTTCATCATTACCACACTGTCTTAGTAATTATAGTTGTAAAGTACATTTTAAAATCAGACAACATGAGACATCAACTTTATTTTTCTTTTTTGGAATTACTTTGGTGATTCTAGGTCCTTTATATTTTCCCTTACATTTTAGATTAGCTTGTAGATTTCTACAAGCATCTCTTCTGATAGTTTAGTTAAGATTAATTGGGGAAGAATCAGGACTTTGCCAATAATGAGTTTGCCAACTCATGAATACTATATACCTCCCAATGTAATTAGGTCTTGTTTGACACAACACATCATTGATATTGAGTGGAAAAGGTGAGAATGGATGCCATTGTCTTATTTACAATTTTAGGAAAGAGGAGTTGTGTGTTTTACCATAAAATATGATATTCACTGTGTTATTTTTATGGCTATCTTTTATCAAGTTGAGGATACTTTTTTTAGAATGGCTTACAGAAAAATTTAAATACAAAATAAGTAAAATAATAAGTTGGACATCACCCGAACTTAAAAATTCAGCTTTCTGAAAGAAAATAAAAATTTTACATTATAGACAAAAATATTTTTCAAAGCAAATAAATAATTTGCAAGGGAATGCTATGTAGAAAGTAAAAAGAAATCTCATAATTCAACAATAAGAAAACAAACATTCTAAAAAAACTGAGACAAAATTTTAAACAAATGAGGATATATGAAGGCAAACACATAGTAAAATGCTTAATACTAGTCATTAGAGAAATGCAAATAAAACCACATTGATACATCATTGAAAAACAACTGGAATGAGTAGCATAATAAAAGGACAGTACCAAATGAGTATGAAATTGTGGAGTAACTATAATTTTCATGCTTTGCTGAGAGTAGTTTAAGATGGAACAATTGCTTTCTAAAGTTGAAGTTTCTAATATAGTTATGCATATACATATGATATGGTCATTCTGATTTTATGTATTATCCGAACTAAATGAAAGCATATGCTGATATAAAAACCTACAAGTGAATGTGGATAGCAGTTTTATTCATAATCACCAAAATTTGAAATGAATGTCTTTTAGCAAGTTAATGGATAAACTAATTATAGTGAAATATTGTATGGTATTTCAAATAATGCAATGACATGAATTGATATCAGGAACATTGTGCTGAGTTATTTTATTTATATGATATTCTGGAAAAGACAATGATAAGAACAAAACAAATTAATGCTTGCTTATAACTGGGGATGAGAAGAGGGAATTCACTGAAAATTGGCAAGAAGGAATTGTTCTATGTCTTGATTGTGGTGTTGGTTACATAACTGCATATGTTTGTCAAAAATTCACAAATTTGATCAGAAAGGGTGAATTTTATGATATGGAAATTTAATCTCAATCAACCTTTAAAAAAGTGGTTCAAATTGTAAAGTCTAGTAGGTAAGGTCATTCTTTTGTTTAACACTACTTTTGAGCATGCTATGTTCAAAATACCATGCTCAGTTATGCTGTACATTGTGACAGGTTCTGAGGCAACAGTGGTAAACCAATTAGACAAAAATGCTTGTTCCTATGGAGCCACATTCCATGAAAAAAAGACTAATAATAAGCATGTATACTACTTACACATAGGTACTTAACATGGTGATAAATACTATAAAAATAAAGAACAGGGGATAGAGAAGGTGTCAGGAAGGCATAATAAGTAGGAGAAAATCATGTGGTCATCAGGGAATAACAAAAATTCAGGTTGAGAAAATAGTAGACACAAAGATCTTGAGTCTTAGCAGATTACAATAATAGTGTGGAGGTGATTGTTATTGGAGTAGAACAAGATACTTTGTATATGTATTCATACACATGTACATATTTCCATACTTTGCATGGAATAATTAGGAGTATGATTCAGATAGATTAAAGATAGAGAATGATATGGTGTTTGTGTATATTTATTTAAGACTCCCAGTTCTTGCATCTTAGAAACCATTATACATGTTCTTACCCCCATTTTAATAACCCAGTATAGAGTTTTGATTTTTTTTCTTTCATACTGTACATGAAGGTTTTTAAAAAACTAAGCTGTGGGGCACCTGGGTGGCTCAGTGGGTTAAAGCCTCTGCCTTCAGCTTGGGTCATGGTCCCGGGGTCCTGGGATCAAGCCCCACATTGGGCTCTCTGCCTGGCAGGGAGCCTGCTTCCTCCTCTCTCTCTCTCTGCCTGCCTCTCTGTCTGCTTGTGATCACTGTCTGTCAAATAAATAAATAAAATCTTAAAAAAAAAAAACTAATCTCTAAAAATATAATCACAGACTACACACCTTTCCCTCTGTTTTACTTTTCATTTAACTAAAATTATATTTTGATATACCTCTAAAATTCCAGCCTTTGGTATAATGCCCCATGCACTCAGTGAAGTCTTAGGAGTTAATTGATGGAAAAATGCTGACTTACACTGTGACTGGGCCTTCTTGGCATTCTCATCTGTTACACAAGCCCACACATGGCTGGTAAAAATATATTTAGTTAACAGTTGATTTCTTCTTAGTCCCATTTCTGTCAGATTTCTTAATTGCCCACCATTTCTCCAGAGAGTAAGAACAGCTCTTGGTCCCTTTTCTCCTATGAGGGCCACATCCTACTTTGAAGTTAAGTTCATTTATGTATCTTTGTGTCTTTAGCTATCTGATTTTTTTTTTTTAAACTATGACTTTGTAGCTTACTGTGTTTTAGTTCCTGGCTGGGAGTGAAAGTTCCTTCAAATTTCTATTCTAACCAGAGGTCAAATTTTACCTTCTTTGACTTTTTTTTTACCCCCATTTCTCTTTGTCATAGTCCAGCTCTTGTAATCATTAACAACTGCAACTCTTCCAGAATATTTATTGCAACCACACATTTCTCTAACCATGATCCCTCTCCTTACAACTTAATTGCTCTAGCAATCCCACTCCAGTAATTATTTCAGTTTGTAAGCAACTTCAGTTCCTTGCAGTGAGATGATAAAAGTATGTACATTGGTCTCTGTCTCCTGGCACAGAGCTCCTAAAACTCATGTAATTTGCTAATTGAGAAGAGCACTAAGAGCATCTTTTATTCTAATGAGCCAGCCCTTGGTGGGCTTCTGGATGGAGGCTGTTTGCTAGAAAGACCAAGCCACGATGAGGAGCTTGGAATTTTAGGCTCCTCCCACCCACATTCTCTAGCAAAGGGGAAAGGGACTGGAAATGAAGTTAATAGTTGGTCATGCCTACTGGGAGGAAGCATCCATAAAAATCCCAGTAGTATGGGGCTCCGAGAGCTTCCAGGTGGATAAACAGATTCATATTAGAGAGGTGATGTGCCCTGACTCCAGAGACACAGAAGCTCCTGGACTCAGGGCCTTCCCAGATCTTGCCCTGTGTATCTCTTTGTCTGGCTCTTCATCTGGTTGTGGCAACTTCCATTGTGTCCTCATGACTTTCACATAAAATACTTCATGTCTGACACTTCCGTCACCAAATGTATGAGGATTTTTCCCCCTACTTGGAAATTCTCTGCAGCACCAGTTAAGTGCCCTACAATTAAACTCAATTTTACTTTTGTGCATTTCTGCAGGATATTTTCAAATAAATTATTTTTTGCTATATTACTCTTAATATTCTGTAATCAATTTGTGTAATCATATACATATACATAAGAAATATATATTATATAATATATATAAAAATAATTTTCATAATACAGTAAGAATCATCTGTGTAAACTGATTATTCTCAATATAAAATTCTAAAGTTTCTATCTCATTATTTGTTTACACTAAAAATCTAATATTGGATGATTGTTTGGAAAATATGACCAAAAATACAAAGTAATGTCATAGAAAATTTAGTTTTTAGAGGTAGAATCACCTCAAGGCAATATAGAATTATTCACCAAAACAACTCTAAGTGTTAGAGCTATGTTTTTTCATGCATGTGTAGCAGTTCTCTAGGGTTAGTAACAGAAGGGATTTATTTATTCACAAATGGTTCCTATTTCCTCTGAGTATGCTCGATTGGCCAGCTGTTTATAAATATGTAGGATTATATCACAACATCCAAGCAGAAAGTACATCTAAGACTCATGGACCAGAACAGAAACAAGAACTTGTTTTAGGAACCAAGGCATCTAATTTCTCGGACCTCTTCAAAGAGTCATGGTCTTGCCTCTTTTTCTGCTTTTCATGGGGAAATATGTCTATGTGTCCCAGCTAACTTCTTCTCTGTAATTCTATATGCACCTGAATTCCCCCATTCCAAAACACGGCACAGTTGATTCGGACCCTACGAGCCCAGCTGTAGCTCAGGGTGTCCACACTGCAGCCTGTCCATGTGAGGTCTGCAGACCACTCCCTGCGGAGAGAGTCCAGCCAACCCAATCAGCCTACCAGCAGGCTGTGGCACAAGGTCCAGATCCAAGCCCAGGCACCAGCCAGAGTTCCCTTTGGCCTGCCCTCCTATGGTTGAACAACAATCATGGAGAGCCACAGGGAGAGCGGCATTGGGTCCAGTATGGCCACTCCCTGGTCCTCCACAACACTGGTTGCACACTCTTCCACACACGAAAATGGTGTGCAGAAACAAGGGCCTGCCGCAGTAGGCTGTTGAGCAAGGAACAGACCTACTATGTTCACTCCACCCAATACTAACCCTCAGTTCTAACCATCAGCTCAAACCAGTTCCAAATTTTTGGAAATTTATAGAAATTACTTTTTTTTTTCCTTTTAAGCCTCTGCCATCTTGAGAATTTTAATTCCAGATTTATTCCCATTACTTTTTAAATAAACATGTTATTCTGCTGGATGTTTTATGTTATTTTTCTTCATGATTGAAATGTAAATGTAGTATTGCATGTATATATCTATCTATATATCTGAATATGTTTTGTAGGGAAAGAGGTTCGCAAATGATAGTACTGAAAATAGTTTTAAGTATTCCCTGATTCCCTAACCTTGCCAGAGAACAGGGATCATACCTTTCATCATTATTTTTTCCTCATAATGAAGAACTAAGCCAGGTACATAGTAGACATATAATAAATATTTGCTTAATAAATGAGTAGATGAGTGAAACAAATAAAAAAGTATTTAATTTCCTTGAATGATATATATTGCTCTGTGTAATTTATCAAAGGTTATCTCATTTTGTGTAATATATACAAAGAATGTTTTAACTATTGACTCTAGATGAAAAGACATAGAAGAAAGTTAATGTAACTTTGTTAAGGTCAAACAGTAAACTGTAAATTAAAAATATTGTTTTTAAAATTCAGTTCAAAACAGTTTTGAAAACCCTAGTGCTTTATTGGGTTAATAGTTGTTGTTTTGCTCTTTATTTTATTTTCTTCATTGTGTTATCTCCCCCACTTTCAGAACTTCAGTCCAACAACCTCTCCAGTGCTTGAACTGACTTTACAACATCCCTTGCCAGTGTTCATCTATTTTAATAAATCTATAAGGAGTAGGGAGTGAAGCCATGGGCATTAGCCTCAAAAAGGTGGTTTCATCCTGGTTCTTTATCTTGCTAGCTGTCTGCGAACTTTCACTTTCCGAAGACAAATTTTTTATAAACTGGGCAAAGCGGCAGCACCTACCGAAAGATATAAATCACACAAAATGTTTCTAATTATTATTTCATAGCAAGCACTCAGTAATTTAAAATGTTAGGAGATGGCACTGTCCTTCGAGGAAGCTATTTTTTGCTGGAGCATCTACTGTTACAAGGAAGTACATTATACTGAAACAAAATCTACTTCATATTTTCTCTCTTCACTTTACATGTGACTCCAATGTTTCTTCTGAAATAATTTAAGTCATAATCCTCTCTAAGTTACATATTTTTTTATGTGATCATTATTCTAGAATAAAAAGAAAAAAAAAACTAGGGGAACACAAAATAACTGTCCCATTCCTTTCAAATACCTGATATCAGGTTTTTTTTTTCCCAATGCCACAAATGTAATTTGTAATGTAATTAAAAATTCCATTTTGTTCTTTAACTTGTAGGTATTCATTTTCTGACTTGACTCTCTAACCACCTTATATCATTTCCAAATATTGTGTTATTCTGTACTCTTCTAAATATTGGTCACTATTTCAATTAAATGTTTTTATTTGCTTGCCTGTTTCATTTTAATTATTCCCCACTAAAATTTAAACTTCATCCAAAAGGCTCTTCTGTCTTCTATGTCTCTCTGTCCTTTGTGTCTGGAATTGTACCTGGCACATACCTGTCATTGTGGTTAAATCTTTATAACTTTATTTAAACAGATTCAACAACAATTATTTTCCCTCAGATTTCCTCCTTGTATATGTCTGTTTCTCTCTTAAAGTAGGGTTTTCATAAACAAATTAAATTATCTAACTAAAAGGAAAATATCTTCCTATTCCTTTTCCTAAATATTATATAGCTATAGTTTTATCCAAAGTTGACATTAGCAAGGGGTGAATAGGGAGGAATTGAATATTCAGGGAAGAATTGAGACTATTAGTGGAATATAATTTTTAAAAAAAGGAGGCTAGAATTGTAAACATAGGTGATAGGATTGGCTTTAAAAAGACCACCTCTTTTCCTGAGAGAGAGTAACTGGAGAACAGGTCAAATAAAACCATAAAACCAGTGATCTAACAAAGAAGAGAGAAAGGAAGTTGCATTTTGTCATTTTCTTTTATTGCCATTAAACTCCTACTAAATGAATGTATGTATTTTTTACACTCTGCTATTGCATTGTAAACCTTTTGGGGCAATAAGTTCAAATGATAACAACAAAAAAAACCACAAGAGAAACTCCAATAATAAGAAACACTATAACATATATAATAGCCAATATTTATTATGTATTATGTGTAAGACATTTATCTGTAGACTTAAATGAGTTATTGGATTTAATCCTTGTAATAACAGTGTGACATAATTATTTTTTAAATATTTACATGTCTTTAATTATAGAACAAAAAAGATTTTGGTCTTTGTTTAATATAGGCCATTTATATGTCTGTGAATTATTATTATTTTTTAAATATTTTATTTATTTATTTGACAGAAAGAGACAGCGAGAGAGGAAACACAAGCAGGGGGAGTGGGAGAGGGAGAAGCAGGCTCCCCACTGAGCAGGGAGTCAGAGGCAGAATTCAATCCTAGGACCCTGGGACCACAACAGAGCTGAAGGCAGATGTCCAATGAATAAGCCCCCCAGGTGCCCCTATTTAAGTGAATTATAATTGGTAGTGGTATAGGCCATTCAACAACAACCTGGATTTGGAATTACTATCTTTTCTGCATTAGTTAATTACTTCATAGATCCTGGTTCACTTGTTTGCCATGATGAACTGTCCCACTTTTTACTCAATACACCTTAAGGTAAGTGATTTAATAAAAATGGGAAAGTGGTTTCTCCAGTTCTTATTCCACTGTTCTGAGCATATCAATATTGTGCTTTCTGCTATAATTATTGTCATCATGCTTTCAGCTTCTCTATGTAATTAGATGTTATTAGAATGCTTATAGATAGAATTTAACAATAGAACTTTCTCTAACTGGTGCTAATAACTCATAACCTCAGGTAATTTTATTTTATTTTTTCCCTATTGAAACTTTCAGTTGCTTCTGAACTGATCAGGGGTGAGATAATGCCAGGGAAAAGTGGGATGCTTTGTTTCTTTTTTCTTATTCAGTTTATTACCTCTAGATTCTTTTGAAAAAAAAAATCAATACAATTTCTATGAAGATTCAAAGATAATTTAGAGAAAATATAATAGTACATTATATGTTTAAAAACCATTACTCCTACTAGTACACTGAAGTTGTGGTCATTTCTGAAAGATGACAATAGCCCTATCCACAGGGCGCACTTCTTCTTTTCTGTCATCATTCCTAAACAGCCATCATATGTAGGCTGTTACCTCCACTTCTAATGGCTCATTGATTTTGGAAGTCACAGCCATTTCTTCTTTCATGTTTCTGTCAAGATAGTTGTGTAGGATAATAAAAATTAGGTAGCCTTACAAGGAGTATCTGAATTTGTATATATGATGCATTTTCTCAGAAGACTGATTGAACTATAGGTAAGAGAATTATGAATGTAAATCCCTGAAAGCGATGTTATTGGGTCATATTTTTTTAAATAATAGGCATCTTTCCTTGTTTAAGAGTTCATTTATTCACTTATTTGAGACAGAGCTAGAGTGTGTAGGGGGAGGGGCAGAAGCAGAGGGAGAGAGAACCTTCAGCAGACTGCCCACTGAGCACAGAGTCCAATCTAGGGCTCAACCTTAGCTGAAATCAAGAGTCTGATGCTTAACTGACTGAGCCGCTCAGGTGCCCCAGAAATAGGCATCTTTTTAAAAATTATTTTTCTAAAAATTAATAAATGAATAAATAAATAAATATAATTATAATTATAATTAAATAAATAAAATAAAAAAGGGATGCTTCATTGGTTCAGTGGCTGTCTTCGGGTCAGGTTATGATCCTGAATCTTTGGATTGAGAGGCATAGCAGACTCCCTGCTTTGCCGGGTGTCTGCTTCTCCCTCTGCCCCTCTCACTCCCCATCATGTTCTCACTCTGTTTCTCTCAAATAAATAAAAATCTTTAAAAAATGCCTTTTTTTGAGATTCCTGTTGTTCTACTATAGTAGATTGTTATGGCCTTGCTATTCTGTGCTACTTAATCGTTGAATTTCTGTTCAAGCTATAGATTTAGCACTGAGATATTTTTGTTATTTAATATTACTTATAATATTTATTTGTTTATTATTTAATTTCAAATCATGGAATTTAAGATATAGAAATCAGCATGCCAGAATTTGCCTCAGACCTGAAAGTCACTTTTAATACTTTCACCATGAGAAATCATTAGAAAAATCTTGGGCGCAGGGAAGTAGTATATACTTACCAACTTCACCTAGTTTTGCCACAGATCATCTTTCATAGAATTTTACCTTGTTATGAAATAATATTTGTTATACAGATACCTGTTTTTTTTGTTTTTTTTTTCTTTTAATATATTTTATTTAAATAAAACAAGAGCATAACGTATATTTTATCTTTAGATCATTAGGAAGCATAAAACATTGTCTATTTATACAAAGTCTTTAAACATTGCTTTTCTTTTTTTTTTTTTTTTTTCTTTTCAAATTCCTTTATTCAAATGCACGTACTATCTCAAACTTAGTAGAAATTTGTATTGTTTCTACATTTTGCATTACAAATAATTCTGCAGTGAATAACACTGTACATACTTGTTTCATAGTTGTGGAGTTATATCTTCAGGGTACATCCTGGAAGTTGGATTGCTGGGTGAAGGTGAAGGGTAAATGCATACTTTTAGGTATTTCCAGCCAACAAAGTATGAGAGTGATACCTGTTTTTAAAATAGAATTGGATTGGGGCACCTGGGAGCGTTAGTCTGTTAGTCTCTTGGTTTTGGCTGAGGTCATGATCTCAGAGTTTGGAGATTTAGTCCCCTCTCTTTGATCTCTGTGCTCAGCAGGGAGTCTGCTTGAGACTTTTCTCTCTCCCTCTTTCTCTGTTCTTTTCCCCTCATGCTCTCTCTCACTCAAATAAATAAATAAATATTTTAAAAAATTTGGATTGGATCTCAGACAGAAAAAAATTGAATCTATAGTTCTTCCTTATCCAGTGTTGAATCTCCTCAAAGTAGATTAGCAGTACCTAGCCATATATTTGCATAATAGCTTTTCATTTCCCTTTTTGTTATTCCAATTGATTGCTTGAGAACACTACCTCTATTCCATTATTCCCCTGATAAAAACCAGCTGCCTGTTATGTAAAATTCATTTAATTTGCTGCTTTAAAGAACACTGTCCAAACTATTAGCTTTGGTGTTCATCCTAAAATATCAGAGGAGACAGGGTATCTGACAAGATTCTATCAGGGATTTCTTCCTTTTCTTTAATATTGGTGTTTGAAGGATGAAGTATAGAGGATAAAAGAAGAGAAATATTATAATATTTGGTATTTATAATACCTGATACCCATAAATCACTGCACGATTCTCCTGGTATTATGGTCATCGTATGCCAGTGAAGTCTTCTAAAATTCTGCTGGTGAAAAATTTTTTCTTTACATTATTCCACAGTACTCCTAAGCTATGGCTTAGTAGGAAATATAAAAATACTTCATATCACCACAAGATACAATTGATGTACCTCAACATTTTCCAATATTGTAATCAGGCAATATAGGTGTTATACCATTAATGAAATATGTGTTTGTTGATTACCTATAAAAGTCTATTTTTTTTTAAGATTATGTTTATTTATTGAGAGAGAGAGTGTGTGGAAGTGAGCAAGTGAGGGGGAGGAGCAGAGGGAGACAAATAAGCAGACTCCATGTTGAGTGCAGAACCCCACACAGGGGCTTATTCTCACCACCCTGAGATCATGACCTGAGCTGAAATCAAGAGTTGGAGACAACAGACTGAGCCACACAGGTGCCCCGATCTATAGAATTCTACTTTAGATTGAGGAATACAAAAAAGGGTAAGCTCTGGTCACTTATTCAAATAATTTAGTGAGATATATATATATATATATATATAAAGGTAAGATGGTGATAAAACAGTATCAGACTGATGGTGCTTACATAACAAAAGAGAAGGATATGGTGAAGGAGGAATAGCCAAAATTATTTACAGTTAAGCACATGTGTGAAGACTTCATGAAAATGATATGTATCAGAGTCCCTAGGATTTTAAGTTAGAGATGGTTGCATCCTCATAAGCAGAAAATTGCATAAAAATACAATTACACAAAGGGCAGAGATATATTTGAAAATCAGTTTGTTGGTCTAATTTTTTTGAAATATAGGGAATATTAAAAGGAAAAAGTGAAGCTAGAGCCTAAAGGGTTTGGATGTTCAGCCAGAGGTTTTCTACGGGCAAATGGCACTTACAAAAATTTTTTGAGTTGAGAAATGGCATACTAAGATTTGTATTAGAACATTATATTTGTAAGCCAATGAAATTTTTAAAGTGGGGTAAGAGTTTTGAGAATTGAGCAAAGGTTAGGATTAGGAAATAAAGGGTAATTTCATGAATTAATAAAAGACCAAAGAGTAGACAAAAAATTTTAAGTGTTTGGATTGGATAATATTGGAAAATATTACATTAAAAAAGAAACTCAGCATGATATTATAACCAATCATAAAAAATAAAGATGTAAAAGATAACATGAAGTATGCATTTATTTTACTTTTCAAGATACTTTCCAACTACCTAAAATTGATAAAGAAATTTCAGTGTTATTCATTATGCTATGTACATGAAGACAAACCGAGTAGAAGGCGTTAAAATGATGGTCAACCACTCACATGTATTATTGATCAAAACACCAAGTACTACTTCTATGGATTCAGTTGCTGAAGACATGCCTTTATTGCTACACAATCACAACAACATTTTTGTTCAGACAGAACCAGCTCATATCCTAATGCCTCAAGTCCACACCATCAGATCTGATTATATATGGTTCCCACCTGTGCTGTGATATCTTCTTTAATGTATAAAGCAAGCTCATGTTATTTTTTTGATTTGTTAATAGTATTTTTGTATTTGTTCCACAAAGGATACCTTATTCCAGAAAGGTTGTAAAGTGGCTTATAAAATGTAACTAACATGTGGAAAATAAAATCAGGAAAACCAAGGCTATAAGTAAAAAAATAAAATATCAAAAGGAATTAGACTAAATGCAAAAGTATACATTTCATGAAAAACTGTACTTATTTGACTTAGTTAAAACTTTGTTCATATGTTTTCTAGTAGCAAGTACAGAGAAAAAACCTGACCATTATAAGATTCACAGAAAATAGCTAATCAATGCCAAAGAAATAAAATTATTCTTGATCTTAAGTACAGAGTTGTCTCCTTAGAAGTCTAATAAAGAAGATACAGCTTTTATGTATCATTTTCATATTTAGTTGACAGCACAATGAATTTTATTGTAATGTCATGTACTTTCAAAGATGAAAAAAATTGTTGAATTGTAATTAATGGAAGGTACTGGCTACTGAGTGGGGAAAAGTGCTAAGAGATTTTGGGGGTTTTGTTGTTTATTTAAAATTTCCTCCTCTTATCAGGGCTCAAATTAACCCTACAGTTAATATTTTATATACTTCAGTGTCTAGATAATTAATTCATCCTCTCAAAATGCTTTCATTTTATAAAGTGTTATTTCCTTGGGACATAATTTTATATTCAAAGAAGCTCCATTATTCTTGGTTTCTCTTAAAGAATATTACTGCATTAATTCAATAGGCCTTCTATACCTGGTGCTGTGCTCAGTGCTGGTGGTACAATGATAAGCAAAAATTGATTGGTACTTGTCCTTAGGAAATTATAGAATAAAGAGGAAAACATATATGATTTATATTTATTTACATGTATTTATTACATATTTGTTTTCTCTAATGAATTGCAAATAGTTTGTATGCTTTGAATGAAACAAATGTATTTTCCTGGTTCTATCTGTGTTTATAACAAAAGAGCATGATTTAAACTTATAATTTAGAAAAAAAATCCTGGAAATGTTTACTTATAATGCCCACTGAAAGATTACTCCCCCACATTATTTAGTTGTAAGAAAAATAACCTGTGTAATGTCCCTCAAGTAAAAGCAAGCATGTGTTTTTGAATATCAGTAAAATTGTCAGTGTAACCATAGCACCAAGAACAAAGGGAAGTATAGAATGAAATAGAGAAGAAAGAGACAGAACATACAAACCCCAGCATAGATTTTGGTCTTCATCCCATCACCATCAGTTTTATGTTTTGAAAACAAAAAGTTACAGAAGTGAAAATTCAGCGATAGAACTGGCTCTTGCTTTTGTTGAGTTTGATGTTTCTCAGAAATATGTAAATGGAAAGTTGGATTGATAAGTGTAGACTAATTGTAGACAATTGATTTGGAGCCATTGAAATACAAATTTTACCGAAGTCATGACTGGGAATGAAGTCATCACATGTGACATTATTTTTTAATAGCTTCCTTATGTAAAATGTCCATATTCCTCTCATATGTTTTACAGTCTTACTTATGCAGAGAAGTCACCATGATAAAGTTGAACCTTAATTCTGTCTAGAAAGAAGCATGAGAATTGGTAGAGGAAGGCAGATGAGTAAACCAAGCAAACAGTACAGTGGTCTAGCAGGGAAGAATGAATGCTCAGAGTTTTTGATGATGTTCCTGAAATATGTAGAAAAACTTTGGAAAGTAAGTTGAACTACTCAATATAGGAGTTTATTTTGTCTTTAAATAAGTTATTTAAACTTTTTTTTTTTTTAAGATTTAAACTCTTGGTCAAAAATTATACTTTTTGTGGCCTATATTGTTTAACTGTTTATTCAGAATTTGCGTAACATTTGTAATTGCAAGCTGTAACTTGTGTTCTAATTTGGTAGATTTAAATCCGATTTATATTTATTTTAGCAACACTGTTACTCTGTTTCATTCCCAATCCAATCAATTTAGTTTAATTAACTTGTGGCAAAATAATACTCTGGGAATAGAGAGGTGAGTTATAAGACAGGGGAGGAGGTGGTGGAGATTTGAAGAGAATAAAAATCTTTGAAAATGTCTTTAGGAAGAATGAAAGGAAAGAACTGTCAGGTTAAATACATGAATTTCAAATAAGACAATGGGGATCTAGATAGGGTGGTGATTATTTTTTATACAAGTCTGTGACTTTAAATTCCTTTCCACTCATTTATCTTAGTGCATATGTAGAGACAGAAGCCACTCTGCTGAGTTTTTAATTACCATGTCCATCCAAATACAAGGTTGAAGAATAGAATGACATAGGGGTAAGAGAGTAATACCAGAAATTACTAGTTTGATATAACAGGTCTTTGGCTTAGAGTAGAGAAAGAAGAGAAACATAAGTATTTAATAGACACTGGATAGAGAAATAGAAAAATAGGTATATAAGTCAAGACATATAGATAGCCTGGTAGGTCTATCTAGGATTAAATAGGAACCATGGTAAGTGTGGAGAGCTTATGAATCAGTTAAATAGTAGTTAGAATTGTTCCAGTAGAAAAGAAGGTACAGCATATAGTGATGAAAATGGAAGAAAGGTGACTAAAACAAAAGGGTGATAAAAAAGAACAGAAGGTAAAGTAAACCAAAGAACAGACTTTAAGTGAATTGCCCATTTAAGTCTTTTTTATTAATTTTTAATTTTTAATTTTTTATAAACATACAATATATTTTTATCCCCAGGGGTACAGGTCTGTGAATCACCAGGTTTACTCACTTCACAGCACTCACCAAAGCACATACCCTTCCCAATGTCCATAACCCCACCCCCCTTCTCCCAACCCCTCCCCCAGCAACACTCAGTTTGTTTTGTGAGATTAAGAGTCATTTATGGTTTGTCTCCCTCCCAATCCCATCTTGTTTCATTTATTCTTCTCCTACCCACTTAACCCCCATGTTGCATCACCACTTCCTCATATCAGGGAGATCATATGATAGTTGTCTTTCTCCGCTTGACTTATTTCGCTAAGCATGATAAGCTCTAGTTCTATCCATGTTGTCGCAAATGGCAAGATTTCATTTTCTTAATGGCTGCATAGTATTCCATTGTGTATATATACCACCTCTTCTTTTTCCATTCATCTGTTGATGGACATCTAGGTTATTTTCATAGTTTGGCTATTGTGGACATTGCTGCTATAAACATTCGGGTGCACGTGCCCCTTCGGATAACTACGTTTGTATCGTTAGGGTAAATACCCAGTAGTACAATTGCTGGGTCATAGGGCAGATCTATTTTCAACATTTTACTGTTTTCCAGAGTGGTTGCACCAGCTTGCATTCCCACCAACAGTGTAGGAGGGTTCCCCTTTCTCCGCATCCTCGCCAGCATCTGTCATTTCCTGACTTGTTGATTTTAGCCATTCTGACTGGTGTGAGGTGATATTTCATTGTGGTTTTGATTTGTATTTCCCTGATGCCGAGTGATATGGAGCACTTTTTCATGTGTCTGTTGGCCATCTGGATGTCTTCATTGCAGAAATGTCTGTTCATGTCCTCTGCCCATTTCTTGATTGGATTATTTGTTCTTTGGGTGTTGAGTTTGCTAAGTTCTTTATAGATTTTAGACACTAGTCCTTTATCTGATATGTCGTTTGCAAATATCTTCTCCCATTCTGTCAGTTGTATTTTGGTTTTGTTAATTGTTTTCTTTGCTGTGCTAAAGCTTTTGATCTTGATAAAATCCCAATAGTTCATTTTTGCCCTTGCTTCCCTTGCCTTTGGCGATGTTCCTAGGAAGATGCTGCTGCGGCTGAGGTTGAAGAAGTTGCTGCCTGTGTTCTCCTCAAGGATTTTGATGGATTCCTTTCGCACATTGAGGTCCTTCATCCATTTTGAGTCCATTTTTGTGTGTGGTGTAAGGAAATGGTCCAATTTCATTTTTCTGCATGTGGATGTACAATTTTCCCAACACCATTTATTGAGGAGGTTGTCTTTTTTCCATTGGACATTCATTCCTGCTTTGTCGAAGATTAGTTGACCATAGAGTTGAGGGTCTATTTCTGGGCTCTCTATTCTGTTCCATTGATCTATGTGTCTGTTTTTGTGCCAGTACCATGCTGTCTTGATGATGACAGCTTTGTAATAGAGCTTGAAGTCCGGAATTGTGATGCCACCAACGTTGGCTTTCTTTTTCAATATCCCTTTGGCTATTCGAGGTCTTTTCTGGTTCCATATAAATTTTAGGATTATTTGTTCCATTTCTTTGAAAAAGATGGATGGTACTTTGATAGGAATTGCATTAAATGTGTAGATTGCTTTAGGTAGCATAGACATTTTCACAATATTTATTCTTCCAATCCAGGAGCATGGAACATTTTTCCATTTCTTTGTGTCTTCCTCAATTTCTTTCATGAGTACTTTATAGTTTTCTGAGTATAGATTCTGTGCCTCTTTGGTTAGGTTTATTCCTAGGTATCTTATGGTTTTGGGTGCAATTGTAAATGGGATGGACTCCTTAATTTCTCTTTCTTCTGTCTTGTTGTTGGTGTAGAGAAATGCAACTGATTTCTGTGCATTGATTTTATATCCTGACACTTTACTGAATTCCTGTACAAGTTCTAGCAGTTTTGGAGTGGAGTCTTTTGGGTTTTCCACATATAGTATATCATCTGTGAAGAGTGATAGTTTGACTTCTTCTTGGCTGATTTGGATGCCTTTAATTTCCTTTTGTTGTCTGATTGCTGAGGCTAGGACTTCTAGTACTATGTTGAATAGTGTGGTGATATTGGACATCCCTGGCATGTTCCTGACCTTAGCGGAAAAGCTTTCAGTTTTTCTCCATTGAGAATGATATTTGCGGTGGGTTTTTCATAGATGGCTTTGATAATATTGAAGTATGTGCCCTCTATCCCTACACTTTGAAGAGTTTTGATCAGGAAGGGATGCTGTACTTTGTCAAATGCTTTTTCAGCATCTATTGAGAGTATCATATGGTTCTTGTTCTTTCTTTTATTGATGTGTTGTATCACATTGATTGATTTGCAGATGTTGAACCAACCTTGCAGCCCTGGAGTAAATCCCACTTAGTCATGGTGAATAATCTTTTTAATGTACTGTTGGATCCTATTGGCTAGTATTTTGGTGAGAATTTTTGCATTTGTGTTCATCAAGGATATTGGTCTATAGCTCTCTATTTTGATGGGATCCTTGTCTGGTTTGGGGATCAAGGTGATGCTGGCCTCATAAAATGTGTTTGGAAGTATTCCTTCCATTTCTATTTTTTGGAACAGTTTCAGGAGAATAAGAATTAGTTCTTCTTTAAACGTTTGGTAGAATTCCCCCAGGAAACTGTCTGGCCCTGGGCTTTTGTTTGTTTGGAGATTTTTAATAACTGTTTCAATCTCCTTACTGGTTATGGGTCTGTTCAGGCTTTCTATTTCTTCCTGGTTCAGTTGTGGTAGTTTATATGTTTCTAGGAATGCAACCATTTCTTACAGATTGTCAAATTTGTTGGCATAGAGTTGCTCATAGTATGTTCTTATAATAGTTTGTGTTTCTTTGGCGTTAGTTAGTTGTGATCTCTCCTCTTTCATTCATGATTTTATTTATTTGGGTCCTTTCTCTTTTCTTTTTGATAAGTCTGGCCAGGGGTCTATCAATTTTATTAATTCTTTCAAAGAACCAGCTCCTAGTTTCGTTGATTTGTTCTATTGTTTTTTTTGGTTTCTATTTCATTGATTTCTGCTCTGATCTTTATGATTTCTCTTCTCCTGCTGGGCTTAGGGTTTCTTTCTTGTTCTTTCTCCAGCTCCTTTAGGTGTAGGGTTAGGTTGTGTACCTGAGACCTTTCTTGTTTCTTGAGAAAGGCTTGTACCGCTATATATTTTCCTCTCAGGACTGCCTTTGTTGTGTCCCACAGATTTTGAACCATTGTATTTTCATTATTATTTACTTCCATGATGTTTTTCATTTCTTCTTTAATTTCCCAGTTGACCCATTAATTCTTTAGAAGGATGTTATTTAATCTCCATGTATTTGGGTTTTTTCCGAACTTCCTCTTGTGGTTGAGTTCTAGCTTCAGAGCATTGTGGTCTGAAAATATGCAGGGAATGATCCCTATCTTTTGATACTGCTTGAGACCTGATTTAGGACCCAGGATGTGATCTATTCTGGAGAATGTTCCATGTGCACTAGAGAAGAATGTGTAATCTGTTGCTTTGGGATGAAATGTTCTGAATATATCTGTGATGTCTGTCTGGTCCAGTGTGTCATTTAAGGCTTTTATTTCCTTGTTGATCTTTTGCTTGAATGATCTGTCCATTTCAGTGAGGGGAGTGATAAAGTCCCCTACTATTATTGTGTTATTGTTGATGTGTTTCTTTTATTTTGTTATTAATTGGTTTATATAGTTGGCGGCTCTCACGTTGGGGGCATAGATATTTAAAATTGTTAGATCGTCTTGTTGGGAAGACATTTTGAGTATGATATAGTGTCCTTCCTCATCTCTTATTATAGTCTTTGGCTTAAAATCTAATTGATCTGATATTAGGATTTCCACTCCTGCTTTCTTCTGATGTCCATTAGCATGGTAAATTCTTTTCCATCCCCTCACTTTAAATCTGGTGGTGTCTTTGGGCTTAAAATGAGTTTCTTGTAGGCAACATATAGATGGGTTTTGTTTTTTTATCCATTCTGATACCCTGTTTCTTTTGATTGGGGCATTTAGCCCATTCACATTCAGAGTAACTATTGAGAGATATGAATTTAGTGCCATTGTATTGCCTGTAAGGTGACTGTTACTGTATATGGTCTCTGTTCCTTTCTGATCTACCACTTGTAGGCTCTCTCTTTGCTTAAAGGACCCCTTTCAATATTTCCTGTAGAGCTTTTTTGGTGTTTGCAAATTCTTTCAGTTTTTGTTTGTCCGAGAAGCTTTTAATCTCTCCTTCTATTTTCAATGATAGTCTAGCTGGATATAGTATTCTTGGCTGCATGTTTTTCTCGTTTAGTGCTCTGAAAATATCATGTCAGCTCTTTCTGGCCTGCCAGGTCTCTGTGGATAAGTCTGCTGCCAATCTAATACTTTTACCATTGTATGTTACAGACTTCTTTTTCCCGGGCTGCTTTCAAGATTTTCTTTTTGTCACTAAGACTTGTAAATTTTACTATTAGGTGATGGGGTGTTGGCCTATTATTATTGATTTTGAGGGGCATTCTCTGAACCTCCTGGATTTAGATGCTTGTTCCCTTTGCCATATTGGGGAAATTCCTCCCAATAATTCTCTCCAGTATACCTTCTGCTCCCCTCTCTCTTTCTTCTTCTTCTGGAATCCCAATTATTCTAATGTTGTTTCGTCTTATGGTGTCACTTATCTCTCAAATTCTCTCCTCGTGGTCCAGTAGCTGTTTGTCCCTCTTTTGCTCAGCTTCTTTATTCTCTGTCATTTGGTCTTCTATATCGCTAATTCTTTCTTCTGCCTCATTTATCCTAGCAGTGAGAGCCTCCATTTTTGATTGCACCTCATTAATAGCTTTTTTGATTTCAACTTGGTTAGATTTTAGTTCTTTTATTTCTCCAGAAAGGGCTTTTATATCTCCTGAGAGGGTTTCTCTAATATCTTCCATGCCTTTTTCGAACCTGGCTAGAACCTTGCGAATTGTCATTCTGAACTCTAGATCTGACATATTACCAATGTCTGTATTGATTAGGTCCCTTTCCTTCAGTACTGCCTCTTGTTCTTTTTTTTGTGGTGAAATTTTCGGCCTTCTTATTTTGTCCTGATAAGAGTATATGAAGGAGCAAGTAAAGTACTAAAAGGGTGGGAACAACCCCAGGAAAATATGCTTTAGCCAAATCAGAAGGGATCCCAAATCATGAGTGAGGAGAAAGGGGATAAAAAGAGGTTCAGAAAGAAAGAAAGAAAAAAAAAAAAGAAAAGAATTAAAAAAAGAAAATGATAAATAAAAGTATAAAAAAGAAAAAATATATATTAGATAAACTAGTTAAAAAACGTTAAAAAAGAAAAGGGTAAAAGTTAAAAAAAATTAGCAGAAGAAGAGAAGAAAAAAAAAGAAAAAAATTAAATTAACGGCAAGACTAAAAAATCACAGGGAGAATGCCATGAGTTCTGTGCTTTGCTTTCTCCTCCTCTGGAATTCTGCTGCTCTCCTTGGTATTCAAACTGCACTCTGTGGTAGGTGAACTTGGTCTTGGCTGGATTTCTTGTTGACTTTCTGGGGGAGGGGCCTGTTGTAGTGATTCTCAAGTGTTTTTGCTCCAGGCGGAATTGCACAGCCCTTACAAGGGGCCGGGCTGAGTAATCCCTCGGGTTTGCTTTCAGGAGCTTTGTTCCCTGAGCACTTTCCATAGAGTTCCAGAGGACGGGAATACAAATGGCAGCCTCCTTGTCTTGCCCGGAGGAGCCGCAAGCCCGGGCCCCCACTCCTCAGTGCACCCTCAGAGAACAGCGCCCAGTAACTCCTGTCTGCCTAAATTCTGGCCATGCTCCCAGCTCACCGAGCCTGCGACCTGTTCAAGGTAACCCCAAGCTATAAGCTTACTGTCAGCTCTGTCTCTGTAGCTGGCTTCCCCTTTCCAATACCCACAAGCTCTGCAACACTCGGACACCCCCAATCCTTCTGTGACCCTGCGGAACCTGAGGCCATGCTGACCCCGCGTGGGCTTCGCCCCGTTTAGCCTCTGGAGTAATGTCCTTAGCGGAACAGACTTTTAAAAGTCCTGATTTTTTGCTCCGTTGCTCTGCCGCTTGCTGGGAGCCGGCCCCTCCCCCCGGGGTCTATCTTTTCGTTGCTTCGGATTCACTTCTCTGCCAGTCCTTCCTTTCAGAAAGTGGTTGTTTTTCTGTTTCTAGAATTGCTGTTCTTCTTCTCTTCAATCTGCCGATGGATTTGCAGGTGTTCGCAATCTTTAGATAAGTTATCTAGCTGATCTCCGGCTAGCTGAAGTAGTCTCAGCCTGCTACTTCTCTGCCATCTTGATTACTCCCCCCCATTTAAATCTTATAAGGCCTTGAGTATCTAGGAGTGTGTATGCATGTGTGTATGTGTGACTGTGTGCTATTATTTTTCCTAGTTTGTATCAATAAGAATGTTTTCTGCTGCAAATACAACATAAGAGTTGAAAAACTCATTGAATGGGTTTATTGGAACATTAAACGTTTAGCAGGAAAGATTGTGAACTTGAAAACAAGACAATTGAAACAATTTAAACATTAGCTCTGAGGAAAAAGTATATGAAAATAAATGAACAGAATTTCAGTAACCTGTTTGATAATAGCAAATTAGCTAATATATGTGTAATTGGAGTCCCACTATTAAAGTCTACTAGAAAGCGGAAGTATTTAAATCAGTAAAGCACAAAATGTTTTAAATTTTGGAAAAGTCAAATCATAGAATTGGTTCAGGTTTTATTAAGTCAGTGACTCAATAAAGTCATCAAGGAATGGAAATTTTTATCTTCTTTTGTATGGTGTTCTTGATAAATTCAACTCAGACTAGTCACTCTCATAGTCAAAGAACAGGTGCCTTAGCTCAAAGCATTAAATATAGAGTTGAAAATAAACACAGAACCAAAGAACTATTTCTCACTTCATGTTAAGAAGAGAGTGCAAAAGAACACAGGAGAGCCAAACCAGGTCAGAAGACTTTCTTTTTATGTGTCTTTGGTCAGAGCCAAGTCACATGCCCATCTGTAACTCAGTCTATCAGTGGAATGGGATGGCATTGTGAATTTTCTGATACCTGCAGTGGAGGATAAACAGTACAAAAGTACTGAAGACTTGCTATATTAAAAAAAGAAGAAAATGGCTCTTGAGCATGCAAATTATAGAGTTAGTCATGTTCCTTTTCCTTTTTCTTTTCCTTTCAGACATGCATCAGTTTATACAGAACAACCTTAGCAGTTGCAGGCTTATTTCACTCTTTGATCTCCCTGCATTTCTATCTATTTCCTTGACCTCTCACTTTCTCTACCTATTCCATTCCCCACTATACCCTGATTTCTTCTTGCTAAGCAGATTTCAGATACATAAAATATGTGTCGTTGAAGGTTTTTTTTCTCCCCATCATTCATATTACTGGGATGAATGAAACCAAAACATGATAACCATTCAATTGCTAACATTGACTTCCTTTCTTAGCATCATTTTGTTCATCTTAGATTATAACATATGTTCCCCAGTACTCAGTAGAAGTCTTGGAAAAAGGGATAAAAATAATAATGACAGCCTCAGACTGAGAGGGAAAAAAAAATAATGTGGAAATGAATTCTTATACTTTAAATGGCAGGCAGTATGGTGGATTGGGGGTATTTTAACAAATAATTATATTGAAATATGCCAATGTTTTAAAAAATGATGTGATATGAGAGAATAATGAAGGGTTTTAAAGACCATTCTTAAGAGATAAATTCATTGAATTAATATAATTTCAGCTTATTTTTTTAAAAATAGTAATTCACTAGGGAGGTAAAGATATGTAAGTTAACTCCTCACTAAAGGAAAAATTGTGAAATCAAATAGATATGAAGTATTGTCACTGATATTGAAATGACATTATAACTCAGGCATAGTATATTTCAATAAGTGGTAGGTGATCTAACCAGAAAGGTAGATTAAATAATAGTTATGAACTTAGTCTTCCAACTATTCCTAAATGTATTTAAATTTCTGTTAGAAATGTGAGATCTCATTTAATGTCAGTACTATCTGTTCCTGCCACTAAATGCCATGATGTTTAACACATTGCTCTTTCTGAACTTGCCAGATTTGTTACAAAAATTTAAACAATAAAGGCCTTTATATCTTTCATGTGTGGCTGTCTTATCATAAGGAATATTTAGCAGTGTATAGATTGCTTGCAATGTTTTGTCTCTGTTGGCAGAGGGGTAGTTTACTTGTAAAGGTCATTTTTACTAGATGGCAATGACTAGCCGTACTTTAAGCTAACATATTCAGAAGTGAGCCTGATGCCATTTTGTATGCATTACATGCTTTGGAGAAAAACTGCACTTTGGTAAAAAAGATGGGAGAAAGCTTTTGGAAAATGTGAACTTTAATTTGATTTGGCACATAGCAGTGTTCTAATCTTTGGTAGACTTGCAAAAATTAATTTAAAATGTACATTTAAAATAAGAAAGCTTGTGAATAGAATCCTAGATTGAGGTTGGGGGCACATGTACTTACTCATGTGCTCACACACACATAAACACACACAAACTTAGAGACTGAATATTGAGTTTAGGCATTTAAAATTCAGGCATTCCATTCAGACAAACTCATACTTTTATTGCTCGCTATCGCTTTTTAGATTGTCAAGTACACTGAGCTTTAGGTCCTTATCTTGTTGGGAATATTATAGTCTCCAAGTGATTTTCTTCTTCCCTTAATAAAACTGAAAGATTTTCTTTGTTTTACAGAAAGAAACATTGGAGAAAAGAATGGGTAAATAATTGGGGTGTACACTAAATGGCTCACAGAAATAGGAAATATACAAGAAAAATGTAAATTTAGAACAACAAAACCATTTTTAAAATCTGGAATCCTTTCTTTTGGTATGCTGTTTATTTTTTAAATAATCTCTTACTGTAACTATTGTTAAACATATTTTAAATATGTATGTTACATTCAGTGTATGAAGAATTAGTTTTATGATATTTTGTTGAAACAAAGACCTACACAGTTTTAACGTATTTTTTTAATACTGCTGACTACCTGCGTAATTAATGGTCCATATGTATTGCCCATGAAGATTTAAGCAGATTACCTATACATGTCATCCAAAACAAATTATGATATATGTATCTTGCTAAAAATCTATTTTGAATTAATTCTGTTGAGACAAAAAGGTATGCTCTTTGTTTTAATTTAAGGTGTGCTTAATGGTTATCAAACTGAGCATCTCTTTAAAGATTAAATTCATCTAATTGATGGAAGTGCTGCTTCTTATAGTCATCACAGTATGATTCAATTTACTAGTGAAGGCAGGATGCCATTATGAAAAATTTCTCAGTGGGGTTGAAGACTTATTCCCAAACATTTAGTGTCTATTTTTATACCTGAGTGGGAACAAAAAGAATTCCATGCTGAAAAAGAATAAGAAGTCAGGACACAAAGAAAAAAAAAATTAAAATTATATATATTATGTTTATGTTTTGAATTCATTGACTTTTGAGAAAATATTAACCAACTAAATATTTATGTTGCTTTCTGCTTTGAATTAAAGTTTTTATTGAAAGTATCTATTTTGTTATAACAAAGTATAAGATTGAAATGAGTAAATATTTATTATATCTATTTTCATAAAAACCATTTTTTTCAGAAAATTAGAATAAAAGGCATTCTATTATTATTAATACTTAATGATGTTTTCTTTGTCCTAAAAGTCAGATCACTACTAATGTAGTAAATAAAATCTAGTCAATTTACAGATTAAAAAAAAAAAAAGAGTACAGTTTTCCTCTGAGGAAGGATTACCTTAAAATATACCTAAAGTTAAAAAAAAAAAAAAAGAGGAAATGTCATCATCATATTCCAACATACTTTGACCCAGGGATGATATATCATATCTACACTCTAGTGCTAAGGCTATACCAACTGAATGGAAGATAGTAAGAAAAATTTGGACAGATATTGTATGTTTTGTGGTGGACCATCAATAATAATAGAATGTTTCAATTTTTCACACTAAGTTTATAATTTAATGTAATTAAAAGTGAGGTAATCTTATTACCCAAGTTTGTAATTTATTCTAAAACAATCTTGGCTCTTGTTGGTTGACTGAACTAGTTCATAAAGTATGAATAATAACTTTTTGCCAAAAAAGAAACATCTTTCTTTCTTTCTTTCTTTTCTTTTTTTTTTTTTTTAAGAAACATCTTTCTTGAAGGAGACTAAAACAGTGTGGTTTTAAGCAGATTCAAGAACTATTATTATAAGGAGGCACCTGGGTGGCCCAGTAGGTAAGTGTCTGCCTTTGGCTCAGGTCATGATCCTGGAGTCCCAGGATCTAGCTCCATATAGGGCTCCCTGCTCAGCAGGGAGTCTGCTTCTCCTTCTGTGCCTATCCCACTCGTGTTTTTATCTCTCTCTCAAATAAAATCTTTTTTTAAAAAAGAGCTATTATTATTTTCCCTGTTATTTCAGGTGGATATTAACTTTTCATTAAGAATGAATACTACTGGGGTGCCTGGGTGGCTCAGTGGGTTAAAGCCTCTGCCTTTGGCTCAGGTCATGATCCCAGGGTCCTGGGATCAAGCCCCACATCGGGTTCTCTGCTCAATGGGGAGCCTCCTTCCTCCTCTCTCTCTGCCAGTCTCTCTGCCTACTTGTGATCTCTGACTGTCAAATAAATAAATAAAATCTTTTAAAAAAATAATGAATATTACTTAATACAAAATATTATTAAGAATGACTTTGAAATTTGTAGTTTGGTGTTTTGTGTCCTTAGATTATTCAAATAATAGAGCAATGTAGAGAACTTGTGGCAAAAAAAAAATATATATATATACTTTAATTTTGGAAATAAGACTTTATAAACATCTCTTTGGTAGTGATTAACATTTAATATCCATGGCTCTACCATGAAGAATAGATTTGAAACTTTTCTTTAAAAAGACTTTGATTTGAAAAGGAATGTGCAATAGAAGATTTAATAGAGTAAGATTCAACAAGCAAATGCATGTTGAAATAATTCCATGCTTTCATTTATGCCTGTAACAGATGCATCCAAATGATAGGAGTGAAAGCCTCTGAACACTGTTTTGACATTAGAGAGCAACAGATTCAGCTACAATGCGTTAATTTGTTTCCACATTTGCTTCTTTGTTTTTTGTCTCAGACTAAAAAGATTGAATGATCTTAAACTTGTGAAATTACTGAATATGCTTTCTCTTATATTTATAAAGAAAGAGTCTTTTTCAGCATGAATGCACATTATTGCTGACTGATATTATGGTCACTTTTAATTTTGTACACAGTAGCCTTTTCATAAACAATTAGCTTTTGATTAAAACTGCCATGTCAGTGTCTTTAAATGCTTCCACATTAAAGAAAATATAGCATGATATGCTGCCAGATTTTTCACCAACATCGGCATGTACAACACCAGTTGTTTTATTGTCAATTAACAGTTCAGGCACATGCAAAATTCTTCTTTAAGTACTATATGTATATAGTAGTTTACTATCTTTTAGAACTTTCGTGATTGACTAGGGAAATGGGATTGTATGTTAATCACATCAAGAAAAAAATTTTAACTTTGTATTTAAGTACTACAAGAGAATGAGAAATGTATTTATTCTTAATAAGGGAAACTGCAAATCCTTTGCTCTTCTGTGACTCTGAGAACTAGGTCACACTAATAATCAATACTCATGTATTTGTCTTTGTTAATTTATAGATGTGAACTCCCATTTCCAGAAATAATGGGTTAGATTATTTGGGAAAACTTTCCTGTTGACAATAACTAGGAGAGTTGGATAACATATATTTTTATAATCTTATTAAAAACATCTAGGTCTGACAAAATAGTAAACATAATTTGACCAAATTCTAGGGAATCTTTCTGTTTGTCCAAAAGACAAAATAACTTGACAGTGTTTTTGGTCACGAGTGTGTATTTTATTTAACTTTTGTTGGAAAAGAAAGAAAGAAAGAAAGAAAGAAAGAAAGAAAGGGCGAGCCAAACAAATTAACATACAAAACATCCAAAATCAAAGTCAATAGAAAGTAGTACTCTAACAGAAGACCCATTACACAAAACAAGGACCTCTCTGGGCTAAGGCACAATGTAAGTGGTAATGTCTTAGTGAAAACTGAAAGACTAAATTTTAGACTTTAAAAGTCTTCATAAACTAGACATAATCAAACCCTCACTTGACTTGAAGTGATTCCAGGCTAGTTGTGTCTCCAGGTGATCGATTGAAGCAAATTTTTAAATCTCTTAGAGGAGACTAACCTCATTTAAGCTTCCACATTGTTTCCTTTTTTTTTTTTTTTTTAAGATTTTATTTATTTATTTGACAGACAGAGATCACAAGTAGGCAGAGAGGCAGGCAGAGAGAGAGGAGGAAGCCAGCTCCCTGATGAACAGAGAGCCTGATGCGGGGCTGGATCCCAGAACCCTGGGATCATGACCTGAGCTGAAGGCAGAGGTTTTAACCCACTGAGCCACCCAGACGCACCCCCCTGTTTCCCATTTTTTTTTAAATAATGCAAAAAACATACAAATAAGGATTGTTGGCACAAGCAGATTTGAGCTCATAATGGCGATCGATTAATAAAAGGAGACAATTCATGAAAAAGACAAAGTCAAGCATTAAGAAACCTGTTAGGATTCTTTAAAGAATCTGCACCTAAATTATCTTATTGCATTATAGAAAGTAAATGACAATTAGAAACTCTTAGAAGAATCTGAGTAGAAAGGGATAATCAAATCACTTTCAAAGGAACAACAGTGAGACTGCTGAATGATTTCCCATGAGCAATAGTGGAAACAACAAACAGAGGAATAACATCTTCATGTGCTTAAAGAAATATATGCCACCCTACAATTTTTAATCCAGAAAAATCTTTCAAGTGTTAAAGTGATAAATGTCATTTCAGAAACTAACTTTAAAAAGCAGACTTTAAATTAAGAAATTAAAAGAAATAAATCAATTTTCAAATAAGCAGATAATACCATTCTATGTAAATACAACGAGTGTTCTAGTTTAAATATGATGGGTTACTATATGTACACAGAAAAGTTGAATCAGGGGATAGGAGATAACTTAAAAGAAAACTCTTGAAGGGAAAAGAAAACCATTGTAGCTTTATATGGTGGGCATAGAGATTCTTACTCCACAACTCTTTCAAAGGAGTGACCTGTTGCCCTAGCTGCTGTGAATGTTGTCAGCCTACAGTGAGTTCGAGAATTCTCTCAGCTGCAGACTGTGACCTCAAGCAGGATCATGCCTTTCTGGACCTAACATAAGAGATAACTGATTAAGACAGAGGTATTAAATGCCAGAAGTTTATCATGAATTGAGTGATGTTGGCTCCAGACCTGTCTGTAGGGTTACCTGAGAATGACAAGACTATTTACTCAGCTTCTCCTTCTAAATCAGTCTGGTTCACCCATTCCTTTCACAAGAAATTTCTTCTGGAAACTATGAAAATGACAAAAATTGTGTATATCTAAAAACATACAAACTAGACCTGATGAGGGAGAGTCAGTATGTCAAAGAAACTACAGAACTGGGGGGTGGGGGAGGAGAGTCAGAAGACTCTTCAAGTGGGAGGTTTTAATTAATTTCTGTCAAGTTCATCTGAATATTAAGTGTTACATGAAATATTTCAGGATAGGAAAAGAAGGAATACTACTTACCTGATTGTTTAAGGTTAAAAACAGAATTAAACTAGAACTCAATAAAAGAAAGAAAATTCACAAGTACATGGAAATTAAACAACACAATTTTAATAGCCCATTCATCAAAGAAAAAATCACAAGAAAACTTATTAAGGTGAGAAAGTAATTCATATAAAAATCCAAAGAATGATTAACCTTGGTGTGAGGTCATCAGAGTACGGGTGTGATGGGAGAGATGTACACTTGATTCTATGAATTGCTGCCATGACTGTTTTTGTTGACAAACCCGACCATTATATTAGTGCTCATTTCTTAAGTATCCATCATTCTGTAGTATTTCTATATATGTTTTATATGTACTATATAAAAAATACTAGCATTTAAAGAATTTTTAATCAAAACATAAATTGCGGACAAAAGAAAAATAATTGTAATTATCCTGACATAACTTGAGAAATTAAATATTCTGAAATTGAGAAAGAAGGAACTGGAAAGGTAAGGGAACTGTCCAGTTTTCACCTGGGTATTTGAGGTTCCATAGACATGGACACAAAGTCTTCATTTTATGAGGGGAAGTCATATTTGGGTTATACTAAAAAAGCTTATCCCCAACCTAGCTTTGCCTCCTGAAATTTCCAAAGAGCTCTGCTAATTGGCAAGTTAGCAGAAGTATTCTTGTTTTACTCAGAAGTCATACAAGTGTATTATATGGCCCTCTAATACAAAGTGACATATTTGGGACTCATATACTACAAAAACTGTGGCGTTCAGGTCCAGTCTACTGATCATTGCCACTTTACTCCTTGTTAAGTCGAATTTATTAATCCTTTCAACTTTTATGTATTGAAGAATTTAAAAAAAAATCATAATTTTACTTAAAGAGTCAATTTTTTAAAGATTTTAACTATTTGTCACATAAAGAGAGATAGAGAGGGAGCACAAGCAGGGGGAGCAGCGGACAAACAGGAGAGGGAGAAGCACACTCTATGCTCAGCAAGGAGCCAGAAGCAGGGCTCAGATCCCAAGACCCTGGGATCATGACCTGAGCTGAAGGCAGATGCTTATCCAAATGAGCTCCCCAGGAGCCCCTACCACATCATTTTTAAAAGAGCTTTCCACCATAGCTCTTTAGTTTAAATACACTGTGCCATCCTTTTAGTGAAGAATCAAAACATTAGCACTCTAAATAAAAAGGATTTAAGTGGAAAACTTGTTTCCTTTCATTAAAAATCACTATTAGCTCTAGTTTCGTTAAAATACCTAGACTCTTCTGTTTACATGTTCTTACTGTTTTCATTGTTAACATTAACTCTGGTGTTATCACTGGACAAGTATTAAATACAAAATCAACTTCACCATGAAATTCCTAGCAATGTCCAGAAAATCATAGATTTCAATACTTTCCAATACTTTGTGATGCTGTCATCTTTGGGGCAAGTTGTGTGTGTGTGTGTGTGTGTGTGTGTGTTTTGTTTGTTTTGTATTGTTTTAGGTTTGAGATTGACAGCAGTATATTTGTGAATTTTAATAAGATTGTCAGGATATATAAGTTCTTGAGATAGTTATAGGTTTAATACTGACAAAACCTTAGTTCTTGGAGAAACTCAGTAAACAGTTCACATTGAGAAAGTAAAGGGCTATTGTTTGCCCTGTGGGTGGATTTAGCAGTAAGTGAAACCTTCAGACAACTCCAAAGAGAACTAATGTATATAGTTGCTGGTTTGTCTGCAGGAGAGTGTAAGCCATCGCGATTGCTCATGTTAAAGGAATTACAAACAAAAGGGCCGGAGGAAACCAATATTTTGAGCAGTTTTGACAGGCATCCCATGAAGGAGCACATGCACTTACTTTATACCTATCAGATGCCAGCCAGGTTAGTTCCTTTATCAGAAGAAAAAAATGCATGCTGATAAACTGAGAACAGTTTTCTGAAACATGATAATGGATACTGTTTTTGTGAATGCATTCTCAGTAGTGGACACGCTGCTTTAACTCCTTTCTCTGGAAGGGCAACAACAGATTAAAATGAAGGTTTCAATTAGAGGAAACCTTTGCGCATTCCTGGAATGTAACTGCATTGTTTGAATTTGCCTGTGGTATACAGAGGCTATAGGATATGGAAAATGATAAAGCATATATATTAGTGGTTTACTTAGACATAATACCGGCTTAAAAAGAGATTAGTAAGTGATGATACAGATTATTTCTAGGTAATGTCTCTGTGGAACAAAATATATAGTCTATGCCAGTAGAAAATTCTAAATACATGAAATGTGTTTTGTCTCATGTTAGTACTTTAAGGGAAAAAAAAATGTGTCGTTATCTAGGATTCCTTTGCATTTCACAGCAAGCACTTACCCTTTCTCTCTCCCTTTTATTTTTTTTCCCTAAGATTTATTTATTTGAGAAAGAGAGAAAGACACAGTGAGGAGGGGGAGGGCAGAGGGGGAGGGGGAGAGAGAGTCTCAAGCAGACTGAGAACAGAGCCTGATGCTGGGCTTGATCTCACAACCCTGAAGAGTATGACCTTGGCTGAAACCAGGAGTCTGACGCTCAACTGACTGAGCAACCCAGGTGCCCTTATCTTAATCTTTGTAAAAATAAATAAATAAATAAATAATAATAAAAAAATAGAGACACAAGAAAAACTTGTGATTTATAATCACAAGGCATTAAGAAAAACAAGTGACTTATAGTCAGTTCCTCTGTGAGGCTAAAATGCTGGTCTTGTAAGTTCTACCCATGGCTTTGTAGAAGGGAAATAATTGAGCAAGAGGGATGATTAGATGAATTATTTTTAAATAGCCAAGGAATGGTACCTTGAGTATGGTATTGCCATGGAAGTCAGCTAGATACTGAAGTATGAAATTTTGGAATTATACTTTGTCTTTGGTGAGTTTTTAAAAAGTCTCATTTTATCATTTTGGGGGAATGGGAGGTTGAAACTCACTTGACAACTTGCAATCTTCATCTTCACAGGAAAGCTGCTTGATTTTAAGTGAACAACTGAAGAAAGATGTTGGACTTTTTTATAGGTTGCTTCATAGACTAAAGTCCAGGAGCCTAAGTCCACAGTTACAATTAAATTTATCTTAAACTCTGCCGGGGACAAATTAAAGCAGTTTATTCATCCTGCTTTAAGGATACACTTTGTAAGGTACAATAGCAACTATAAACATGACATGGGACTATATATGTTAAATATATATAACCTGTAATGACTCCATTTTGCAATTTATAAAATGATTAAAGATTCTCTGAAAATTTTTGATTAAGGAATTTGTACCATGAACATTGGTGTCTTTGACTAGCCTTGAAGTGGTTTGTGTCATATTAAGGGTTTTAAAAATGTTTAGTCAGGACTTGTATTATAAAGCAGGAAAAAAAAAAAAAGAAAGAAAGAAAAACAGCAGTTGAACTAAATTCTGCTTATTTTTCTCTTATCATTCAAAAATATTTATTTGAAATATGGCATACCAGAACTTATGATATAAACACTCACAGACTGATCAAACTATTGGCATGTTATGTTCTCACTCCTAATATGATCTTTATGTAGATTCTTGAATAGGATATATTATTTACTTCCCAGTGCTCAGGAACTCAGTAAAATTCCTGTATTATGTATGAATAAAGTAAGTGAATGTTATTCTTTATGTTGTAACATGTAGAAAATACTTGGTATATCATCTTGTCTCTAAAATATCCCTTGAGAATGGCCGAGTGCTAAGTGGAAAAAAAAAATACTAAAAACAAACAAACAAACAAACAACCCCTCTCAAAATGGAGTTAAGAATCATTACTATAGTTATAATCAAGTGAAATAAAGATATGATTTTCTACATAAGTACTTATCAGAGAACTTCTCTAAAAGGGAACTAATCTTCCTTTTTTTCACTGTTGTAATTATTTTGTTTCTTTGTATTTGGCTAAATACAAGATTCTGAGAAAAAAATAATAACTAATAAATGTTGGTATGCTTGTGGAAAAGATGGGAAAGATGTAAATATTAAGTAAAAGTTGATATTGGTCAGCTCATTGCAACTTGAAATTGGACAGAGGACAGCTAAATAATCGAGGGTAGGCAGACAAAACTATTGAGAAGGGAAGAAATGTTTTGTTTCGTTTTTAAAATCGCAGAAATATATTTAAAAAACAGCTGTTTTCTTTTCTCTTGTCGCTGACCTCCTTTCCCAGTGACTCTTGCCCACCACCCACCACAGACTTTCAAAGAAAAAGATGTCCAGGTGGGAAAACAGAGGTGCCCCATTGCAATCCAGGGTCTGGGGAGGTCGATCCCTCCAGCTTGGGAGTGAGGGCGGCTAACAGTCTCTACAGGCTCAATGCCACTATGCAGGAGAGGACCGCTGTGAAAAAAAATGCTTTAAAGAAAACTGGCTTGTTTCACAATTTTCATTCGCTATAAAAAGTATAATTCAGTGGCTCAGAGATACTGAAAAATAATAAAGGTTCTATGAATATATACAAACTTTCATTTTCAGTGTCATTAAGGTAATGCAACTTTATTTTATGATGTGATTTATACTCCTGAAATTGGTGATTATTAGAAAGTATAATTATGTCAAGGATGGACTGGAAAAATTGGTCACTAGGATGTTGTTGATAGGGAAGTAATTCAGTACATACTGTGGACTGTAACCTGGCACTATGACGGTAATCAAGAAAGTGGTTTAAATCCCAACTTCAGAGGTAGGTTTTGGTTCAAAGCAATTCCAAGTCTGTCAGTCTGTCATGTACTCACCCCATGATTGTAGGCAAGTTATTGAGCCTCTGTTTCCCTCATTTAACTCATATGAGGAATGGAAGTAGTATTAATACTATAAACCTCATAGGAACATTATGAATTTAAACATGTTAATTTGTGTAAAGTCATTGGAACAATGTCAGTCCTGTAATAAATGTTCAATAAATATTATATAGTATTGATAATCTTTAACTATTCATATCCAGCAATTCCATTATATAGACTTGTTTTTGTAAGAAAAGTATCTGAGATACTTCTAGAACTATAGGAAAAATGCCGTTTTGAGTGTTATGTGTATAATCTAAACCGAAACAACAGAAACATCCAGCAATAGACAACAGGCTAAGCAGATGTGTCTGTAGAGCCATTAAGTTTTCTCTGTAGAATTTTTAAAATGCCACATCTTTACTTTAAAAAGGACATAAAGAATATGTATAGAAAATCATGTCTTTGGTGTATGTGTATGTGTGTGTGTGTATGTGTGTATCACATATATACATGTGTATTACATATGTATATTTACACAATAAAAATGAAAAGAAAGGTATCAATATGTGAGAGTAGCTATATTTGGACAGTAGATAATGGGTGATTTTTCACCTTATGCATTTGCATATTTGGTAGCACTTTTCTATGTTCCATGTTTGATGGTTAAATCGTGTTCCTCCAAAATTCATATGTTAATGTCCTAACCTCCAGTACTTCAGAATGTGACCTTGCAAGTAGAGTCATTGTAGATCTGTTTAATTCAGATGCAGTCGCTCTAGAGTAGTGGAATGCCTAATCTGATATGACTTGTGTCTTTATAAAAAGGGGAAAATTGGAAGTGTAACAGAATAGTCTCCCCAAGCTTGGTTCATTGTCACTCTCAAGCTTGATTCCTTGGGTGCCCTTACTTCTCTATGACCATATATGCAAGAAAAAGTAAACAGCATGGCTTGTGCACATTCTGCACATTAGTAAGAAAATCCTGTTTTCAGGACTCACTCTTGGCCGGCTCCTGGGAAGTGCTTCTTGATCCCATGGACTGTTTAACCTGATAAGAGTGTTTTTTGTAGGTATAGGGCCTTGGATCACACCATACCAGTTTGATCAGAGAGTTTATGTTAACAGTTTGGTTTATAGTGTACATCTGATTTTACTCTGGGAGTCTTGAGTCTAAGTTGATGGGGTCAGTCATGCAGTACTGTCTGCCAATGTGAGTGATCCCCCAATAAAAACTGTGAAAACCATGGATCAGGTGAGTTTCCATGTTGATAACACTTAAAATGTGTTTAACTGCTGGGAGAATTAAGTGCAACCTGTGGGACTCCACCATGTGCGGACAACTGAAACCTAGGGCTTTGTTTCTCCTGATCTTTGTACCTTTCCTTTCCCTTTGCTGATAATAATCTGTACCCTTTCTCTGTCATAAATAGTGACCATGAGTGTGACTGTATCTGAGTCCTTGAGTTCAACTAGTAAATGACTGATCCTGATGGTAGCCTGACGGAACCCCAGGTACAGCATGTAAACTGATATAATCATAGGTTCCGGGATTAGGACAGGGGCATATTTAAGTACTGTGGTTCTGCCTATAACATAATGTAGTTGAATTTTTTTTTTAAGTTTATAAATTAAGTATGCACATATTTTTAACATTAAACAAAATCATACTTCTGATGTACAGTCAAATGAAGATGTGGAAGCTATTTTTGTGACCATTATAGTAAAAATGAAGAAAGAGAGAGGAAGGGGGGGGCGTGGTCATGGCAGGGAAAGAGAGGGAGGGAAAGGGAGAAAAGGGATTTGCAATTTGCTTCTATAGAGAAAGTTGTAAAATCTGTACTTTTGTATAAAAATTTGAAAGGTGATAAAGCAGACAATAGTAAATGTCATTGCTAACAAAAGCATAGTGGATTTGATAAGGAGAGTGAAAAAAGACAATGACTCACAGAGGCAAACACGCTTTCACGACCCTTGAAAATCTATTACAAACAGAATGTGAGACTGGAAATATTGATCATTTGGAATTTGTTCTAAGTGTTTTGACACCCCCTATGGGAATTAGGGACTTTAGTATGAATGTCAAGCCACAAGAATAGATGCTTTGTATCTCCATTTCAATATATCATTTTTTATCTTCTCAGAAACCAGTAGTTCTTTTGTTAGTTGTCAAGTATTCCAGTTCAGTTATCCTCCTCCTTCCTTCTTTGAGGGACTAAACATTGTTTAACCTTTTAAATTTCCTAAAGTCAGGGGCGCCTGGGTGGCTCAGTGGGTTAATGCCTCTGCCTTCAGCTCAGGTCATGATCTCAGGGTCCTGGGATCGAGCCCCACATCGGGTTCTCTGCTCAGTGGGGAGCCTGCTTCCTCCTCTCTCTCTGCCTACTTGTGATCTCTGTCTGTCAAATAAATAAATAAAATCGTTAAAATAAAACAAAATAAAATAAATTTCCTAAAGTCAAATGTTAAGAAAGCAGTATGGAAAAGCTATTTTCTATAGGCTATAAACATCAACTCCACTCTATCCCTGAAGAAAAAGGATTTTTTTTTCCTACTAAGAAGTCATGTTTGGAGCAAATGAAGAATTTTTTTTTTATCAAATATTAAGAACTGTTAACAATTTGTACCCAGAAAAACTAAAGTCTGAGCTGGAGATGGGATTACCAAATAGCGTCTTTGAGCAAATGAAGGGCTAATGTGCATTACGAATCCTAAAGGAGATCTGCTTAATGATACTAATATATGAGTTTTTTTGTCCGTTTTCTTGCCACTACCTCATTTTCTCCCTAATATTTGTTTCCTAAAGGTTTTTAGTTTTTTGTCCATTCTCTAATCCAGCCCCCCTTGTCTTCAGCTTAAACATGTATGTATTTCTGCAAATAAGCTCATCTGACCTCTGCACATAACCCTTTAATGGTTTCCTTTAACTTTCACAGTTCAGTCCACATACGGTACACAATGATGTGATTTAGACACTGGTCATCATTGCAAGTCAGTGTTTTCACACATTTTACAGTAGTCCCCCTTATCCACTGGGGCTATGTTTCAGGACCCCTGGTAGATGCCTGAAATCATGATAGTCCTGAACTTTATATAGATCATGTTTTTTCCTATACATACAAGCCTGTGATAAAGTATATTTTAAAAATTAGGCACAGCAAGAGATTAACAATAATAACTAATATGGAATAATTAATATTAATATAATATGGAATAATTGTATCAATATACTATAATAAAAGTTATGTGAATGTGGTCCCTCTCTATACTTTCTCTTCTTTTTGTTAATGATGTGAGATGATAAAATGCCTATGTAATGAGATGAAGTGAAGTGAATGATAACAGTATTGTGACTAATATTGACCTTCTGAAAATTTTTCAGTAGAAAATCATCTTCTTTTGGACTATAGTTGACTAGGCGTAACTGAAACCTCAGAAAGTGAAACTGAGGATAAAGGGACTCTCATTTCCTCTTAGGAGATAGGTGTACCTCCTCCTCCTCCTCTTCCTCTTTTTCTTCATCTAGCCACTCGGTTTTTCTAATTGATTTTCAAAACTCATTTTTTTTCCACAAAGTTTCTTATGAAAACTTTCATATGATTTGTGTTTCTGTTCTCTCAGTTTGTGTTTTCTCAGTGCTCTTGTGTTTCTTAATACATTTGTCAATCTTCCCCTACAACAAAGTAGGTTTTCGAGGGCATGTTCTATATCTCCTCAGAGTTTTTTAAAAAAATTCAAAAATATTTTATTTATTTATTTATTTATTTGACAGAGAGAGAGGCAGTGAGAGAGAGAGAGAGAGAGAGAGAATGCCAGAGAGCACAAGCAGGGGAACAGCAGAGGGACAGGGAGAAGCAGGCTCTCCACCGAGCTGGGAGCCTAATGTGGGGCTTGATCCCAGGACCCTGAGATCATGACCTGAGCTGAAGGCAGGCATTTAATGACTGAACCATTCAGGCACCCCAAGAATTTTTGTTTCTGAAGTCTATCTTGTGTTTGGCGATTATTATCTATTTAATACACACTTGATAAATGCTTAACAAATAGTGTTGAATTGTTATTTAGAATGCATTGTTCAGATTGAAAATGGAGTCATCAACCTGAATTAGCTCCCTAGCTTTGCTTCCCCTTCGATGCAAACACTCTGTGCATACCCCCCAATTTCTTTCGCATTGTTTCTCAGTTGTATAGGTTATCTATTTCAATTGTCAACTGTGCATATTACTATTAAAAAGTAGCAATTATTTTTATAAAGGAAGTACTTGATTACAGATAAAATAACCTGGTATAATGACTCACTTAACTCTGAGTGAACTTAGTATGACATTTAATTTATATATATTTATATGAAGAAAAAGGAGAGAAAGAGAAAGAAGGAGTTTGCAATCAAGGGGAGAGTCTAGAGAGGGCTGGAGGTGAGGGCCTAGGTTTCTGTTTGATCTGTATTTCTGTTTCACATGGAAATAAATACGAAACAGACTAGCTTTCCCCCTTTATTTTGACATGTCACAAGATCTTTTTTCCCACATTACTTCCTTAATGAATTTTCAATATATATTTTTTAGCTTGTCTTGACTTGTTACCTTAGAAATGCTCTAGTTTTAGAGGATACAATCAGGAAATGCCCTCTGGCAGAACACCTACTACTCTGATTTCTAACAGTCCATTTGGGGAAGATTTTCCTTGATAGGTGTGGCACTGTTGGCCTATGAGTTTGCATGTTTCAGCCATTCTGCAATCCGTGGCAGGAGCACATGGGAAGCCAAGTTTGAGAAAAATGGCAAACTCTTAGACCAACAGAAGGTATATTGTGCACAAGAAAGAATATACAAAAATGAGATTGGAAGGTAAACAGTGGCAAAATGACAAAAAACAAAATAAGCCTTCCTAAAAATTAGGTTGTATCCATATCATTGTATCATTGGAAAGAAATTAATACTTTTGTAAATAGATGTTTGTGGGGGTCATATTTTCTTTTTTATTGAAAGAAGGAGATGTTAATTTTAATATGATAACAGTGACAAATTTTCATCACATGTTTACAGTATTTTTTGCCAACACTATGCTAAGCACAGCTATGAAGCATGAAATTGTAAGGGAACTTTTTAAAGACTGTTACCATGAAGGTGAAGAGAAATAAAAAAGAGTTTATTTAATCAAATTAAGAAGATTAGTTGATCAATTAAGAGAAAGCATAAAGAAGAGGAAAAATTAAAGGAAAAATTCAAGATTTTCTCAGGGGTAGATAGGTATATGCCAGTCTTCAACATATAAAATTTAGTTTTACTGAAAGTTTTAGTAAAGATAATTGAGTTTTGCACATCTGTGGTTGAAGCATTTTTTTCATAGTCTGGAGAACATGTTGGCATGCAGATGGATGCCTCTAAATGAGAAAAGAGTGGGGAGAAAAACATAGATTTGACAATTAGTTAAAAGAAATTATTTAAAAAAGACATTTATAGTAGTATTGTAAATCCAAGCGTTCTTTTAATACATGAGTTATAGCATAAAATATATTTAATGTAAAATTTTAATAAATTTATGTCTAGAAATCAAGGGAATGAATATTAAGAAAATAATGAGATAAACATTTTGATATATGCAATTGGCCAAGATAAAAAATATTCTGGCAAGAATTTTTTTTTTATTTTTTTATTTTCATGATTCCCTAAGAACTCTGAATTGGTATAACTCCTTAGGAAGTAATTTGACTGGGTTCTTAGCTGGATCAGTCATTAAACATCTGCCTTTGTCAGCCTATCTACCACTCCCCTTGCTTGCATTCCCTCTCTTGCAATCTCTCTGTGTCAAATAAATAAATAAAATCTTTTAAAAGGTAATTTGACAATTTTATATCAAGAAATTCAAAATATTTACATTATTTCCATTTCTTATTATTGACAAATATTTTTGTTTAAATAATCAGATATATAGCATCAAATATTATTACTTAGTGTTTTTATAATATGAAACAGGTGAATCAAATTTACTTTTAAATAGGGGAAATTATTAAACATTATAGTGAATATTTCTGATGAGATATTTTGCAGTTTAAAAATTACAGTTCTAAATAAATGGGTACATTGAAAATATATCACAGATGTATGATGAAAGAATTAGATTAATAGCATGGTGATGCAAACCTATATCAAAATAAACCCAGCATAAAATGTTACATATTCATCTATGCAATAAACATGCACATATAACAAAGAAATGGAATTTATGTGACTTGTATGGGTGATTTTAATTCCTCACACTATAGTTTTCTGCATTTTGTAATTTTTGTATCAGAAATATCTGCTAATTTATGAATTAAAGCACCACAATTCTCTGATGTGCCTTCTGTGTTCTCTGTAGGTAGATTTAGTACATATTAATATTCTAAAATAATGTAAATAAATTTATATGGCTTGGAAACTCATTTTTCTTAATGACTTTGCTCTTTCCATTTGACGTGAGTAGGGAATCAGAGTGGGGAAAAGTTTAATCAGATTTCCCCTTCTCTCTTAAGGAACCTATGGCAGAAGTCTCAAAGAGGATGTTGACTGAAGGTATCAGAAAAAAAGATAGAAATAAGAGTAACTAAGTGAAGAATATAGATTATGTAGATGAGTATGATCAGCTAGAGATGACATGATCCCTCATAGCAACTCCCTTTAGAGACTGACAGATATGGGCTATGCACTAAGTCTGGCGTGGAGAGAGCAGCTCTATCTTGTGAGATCAGCAAGGTTAAGACTTTTTAAGTTTTTAAGGGCAGGCTTGAAAAATCACACATAGATTGTTAAATCAGGAGCCAGACTCCATAAGATGAAATTTTGAATATATTCTGGCATAAAAATTTTCACAAATTATGCTATAGTCCCTAATATGTGGGGTGATATTCACATCATCTTCATCCATTTGGAGTTCTTCCTTAAAGAGAATAGCAGTGAAGTAATAAACAAATATTATTCATTTCTCTGAAATAGGAATAGCTGTTCCTCTTCTTTGGATGTTATTTAACAGACATATAGTGTTCTTCTACTTTGGGTGCTCTTTAGCAGACATGTAGTGCTGCATGTTCTTCTGGAGGAAACAGTGACTGTCATAATTAATAGTGTTCTTTGAACAAAAAAAGCCAATTCTTTATGATGTGGCGATTATGCATATTAACTCTCAAGGCTAGAATTAAATTAATGTATCAGTGTGATGGAAAGCCAAGTGGTAGTTTATTTCATGATGTAAGATTTAAGTCATTTTCCATTGTACATGAGGATGTATACGTCCTATTTCATGATCAATCAAAGTGACATATTTAGTATCATGACTGAAGTTTTACTTTCTTTCTACTGCTGTTCCTAGAAATTACTATTCATGTATTTCCTAATGGGGTGCTTCAATTAGACAGGTTATCCCAAAGAAATAAGAACTCAGTAAGATACTTTGTCAAATGATGTAGAGATTGAAGGGATTCACAATTTAGGAAATTTATTAGAAACACTTGAGGAAAATACAAAAATAAAATGAGTTTTGCAATTATATGTCATGGTCTAAAGTCATGATCTGTTAGACGATCTGAGAAAGGATTTAAAAGCTTAGTATTTCTGATCTCTACCTCATTAGTACTCCATTGCTTGACCAGCTATTGTGTTTTCATTTAAGCAGACATTTTTCTAACAGTGTTACTCACCATTAATCTTTTTTTTTAAATTATTTATTTATTTGACAGAGAGAGATCACAAATAGGCAGAGAGGCAGGCAGAAAGAGAGAAAGGAGGAAGCAGGCTCCCCACTGAGCAGAAAGCCCGATGCAGGACTTGATCCCAGGACCCTGAGATCATGACCTAAGCCGAAGGCAGCAGCTTAACCCACTGAGCCACCCAGGCGCCCCTCACCATTCATATTTTTATGAGACTGACACTGCCTACTGCACTAAGGACACACCTCCAGTCATCTTTCTAAATTTAATTACTGAATAGTTTATTCTTTTAGAGCTAACACCTAGACATTTTAGATATTAAAATCCATTAACTTAAAAATACTGTATATTTTCCAAAAGAAAGAATAAGATGTAGTACTCAGCAACAGGGATTTAATCAATAGGGATATAAATAAGATGTACAAACTTGAATTTAAAACTATTATGAAGATACTAGTGGTCTTGAAAGCAATTTGGAAGACACTAGAGAATCCCTTACTGTAGAAGTAAAAGAAATAAAATCTAGTCAGGACAAAATTTAAAATGCTATTATTGAGATACATTCCCAAATGGAGGCTTTAAAAATGAGGATGAACAAGCTGGAAGAGAGATTTGGTGATATAGAAGATAAAATGATGGAAAATAAGCCAAAAAGAAGAGAGAAGGAAAACTACTAGATTATGAAGGAAGACTTAGAGAACTAAACAATTCTGTAAAGTGAGAAAATATCCACATAATAGGGGACCCAGAAGATGAGGAGTTGAAAGTGAAGTGCAGAAGGTTTATTTCAACAAATTATAGTTGAGAACTTCCCTAATCTGGGGAAGGAAACAGGTGTTCAAATATAGGAAGTGCAGAGAGCAACACTCAAAATCAATAAAAATAGGTCAACAGCTCCACATATAATAGTGAGGCTTGCAAATTTCAGAGATAAAAAGAAAATTCTGAAACTAGTCTGGGACAAAAGGTCCTTAACCTACAAGGTAGAAACATAGGGCTGGCAGCACATCTATCCACAGACACTTGGCAGGCTGGAAAGGACTGACATGATATATTTCAGTGTACTAAATGAGAAAAATATGCAGCCAAGAGTACTTTATCCAGCAAGGCTGTCATTCATAATAGAAGGAGAGATAAAAGGTTTCAAGGACAAAAAAAGTGCTCAGGAAATTCATGAACACTATACCAGCCCTGCAAGAAATATTAAAGGGTATCCTTTGAGCAGAGAACCTAAAAGTAACAAAGACCAGAAAGAAACAGAAGCAATATACAGGAACAGTGATGTTGCAGGTAATACAGTGGCACCAAATTCATATCTTTCAGTCCATGTTCTGAATGTAAATGGACTAAATGTTCTAATTGAAAGACATAAGGTATCAGAATGCATTAAAAAGACCCATTGCTTATGACAGACTAATTTTAGACCCAAAGATTGAAAATTAGGGGATGGAAATCCATTTATTATGCCAATGGACATCAAAACAAAACTGGAGTAGCCATCCTTTTGTCAGACAAACTAGATTTTAAACCTAAGATGAAGGACACTATATCATAATAAAAGAGTCTATCTAAAAGGAAGATCTGACAAGTGTAAATATTTATGCACCTAACTTGAAGGTCACCAAATATATAAACGTTTAATAACAAAATTAAAGAAATTCAATGATAATAATGCAATACTAGTGGGGGATTTTAATACCCCACTTGATACAATAGACAGATCATCTAAACAGAAGACCAGATGGACTTAACAGATATATTCAGAGCATTTCATCTTAAAGCAGCAGAATACACATTCTTCTTGAGTGCACATAGAACATTCT